>NC_090647.1:15027152-15327152 GCF_040937935.1 Hyperolius riggenbachi | reverse complement strand
AAGGGGATGGGGAGCAGCTTGTTACTGATTACCCCCAAGCACTCTATACATTGCAATCCCTGCCAATGGCAACTACAGTGTCAGAGGTGCAAGAAGGGGATGGGGAGCAGCTTGTTACTGATTACCCCCAAGCACTCTATACATTGCAATCCCTGCCAATGGCAACTACAGTGTCAGAGGTGCAAGAAGGGGATGGGGAGCAGCTTGTTACTGATTACCCCCAAGCACTCTATACATTGCAATCCCTGCCAATGGCAACTACAGTGTCAGAGGTGCAAGAAGGGGATGGGGAGCAGCTTGTTACTGATTACCCCCAAGCACTCTATACATAGCAATCCCTGCCAATGGCAACTACAGTGTCAGAGGTGCAAGAAGGGGATGGGGAGCAGCTTGTTACTGATTACCCCCAAGCACTCTATACATAGCAATCCCTGCCAATGGCAACTACAGTGTCAGAGGTGCAAGAAGGGGATGGGGAGCAGCTTGTTACTGATTACCCCCAAGCACTCTATACATAGCAATCCCTGCCAATGGCAACTACAGTGTCAGAGGTGCAAGAAGGGGATGGGGAGCAGCTTGTTACTGATTACCCCCAAGCACTCTATACATTGCAATCCCTGCCAATGGCAACTACAGTGTCAGAGGAGCAAGAAGGGGATGGGGAGCAGCTTGTTACTGATTACCCCCAAGCACTCTATACATAGCAATCCCTGCCAATGGCAACTACAGTGTCAGAGGTGCAAGAAGGGGATGGGGAGCAGCTTGTTACTGATTACCCCCAAGCACTCTATACATAGCAATCCCTGCCAATGGCAACTACAGTGTCAGAGGTGCAAGAAGGGGATGGGGAGCAGCTTGTTACTGATTACCCCCAAGCACTCTATACATAGCAATCCCTGCCAATGGCAACTACAGTGTCAGAGGTGCAAGAAGGGGATGGGGAAGCAGCTTGTTACTGATTACCCCCAAGCACTCTATACATAGCAATCCCTGCCAATGGCAACTACAGTGTCAGAGGAGCAAGAAGGGGATGGGGAGCAGCTTGTTACTGATTACCCCCAAGCACTCTATACATAGCAATCCCTGCCAATGGCAACTACAGTGTCAGAGGTACAAGAAGGGGATGGGGAGCAGCTTGTTACTGATTACCCCCAAGCACTCTATACATAGCAATCCCTGCCAATGGCAACTACAGTGTCAGAGGTACAAGAAGGGGATGGGGAGCAGCTTGTTACTGATTACCCCCAAGCACTCTATACATAGCAATCCCTGCCAATGGCAACTACAGTGTCAGAGGTGCAAGAAGGGGATGGGGAGCAGCTTGTTACTGATTACCCCCAAGCACTCTATACATTGCAATCCCTGCCAATGGCAACTACAGTGTCAGAGGCGCAAGAAGGGGATGGGGGAGCAGCTTGTTACTGATTACCCCCAAGCACTCTATACATAGCAATCCCTGCCAATGGCAACTACAGTGTCAGAGGTACAAGAAGGGGATGGGGAGCAGCTTGTTACTGATTACCCCCAAGCACTCTATACATTGCAATCCCTGCCAATGGCAACTACAGTGTCAGAGGTGCAAGAAGGGGATGGGGAGCAGCTTGTTACTGATTACCCCCAAGCACTCTATACATTGCAATCCCTGCCAATGGCAACTACAGTGTCAGAGGTGCAAGAAGAGGATGGGGATCAGTTTGTTAATGATTACCCCCAAGCACTCTATACATAGCAATCCCTGCCAATGGCAACTACAGTGTCAGAGGTACAAGAAGGGGATGGGGAGCAGCTTGTTACTGATTACCCCCAAGCACTCTATACATTGCAATCCCTGCCAATGGCAACTACAGTGTCAGAGGTGCAAGAAGGGGATGGGGAGCAGCTTGTTACTGATTACCCCCAAGCACTCTATACATTGCAATCCCTGCCAATGGCAACTACAGTGTCAGAGGTGCAAGAAGAGGATGGGGATCAGTTTGTTAATGATTACCCCCAAGCACTCTATACATAGCAATCCCTGCCAATGGCAACTACAGTGTCAGAGGAGCAAGAAGGGGGCGGGGAGCAGCTTGTTACTGATTACCCCCAAGCACTCTATACATAGCAATCCCTGCCAATGGCAACTACAGTGTCAGAGGAGCAAGAAGGGGGCGGGGAGCAGCTTGTTACTGATTACCCCCAAGCACTCTATACATAGCAATCCCTGCCAATGGCAACTACAGTGTCAGAGGTGCAAGAAGGGGATGGGGAGCAGCTTGTTACTGATTACCCCCAAGCACTCTATACATAGCAATCCCTGCCAATGGCAACTACAGTGTCAGAGGTGCAAGAAGGGGATGGGGAGCAGCTTGTTACTGATTACTCCCAAGCACTCTATACATAGCAATCCCTGCCAATGGCAACTACAGTGTCAGAGGAGCAAGAAGGGGATGGAGAGCAGCTTGTTACTGATTACCCCCAAGCACTCTATACATAGCAATCCCTGCCAATGGCAACTACAGTGTCAGAGGTGCAAGAAGAGGATGGGGAGCAGCTTGTTACTGATTACCCCCAAGCACTCTATACATAGCAATCCCTGCCAATGGCAGCTAGAGTGTCAGAGGAGCAAGAAGGGGATGGGGAGCAGCTTGTTAATGATTACCACTACTCAATGTATATATAGAAGTGATTATTATGAGCACAGGACCAATAGAGAGATAATTCTGCAGTTGAGGGAGGGCCCTTCGCTACCTCTGCACCCCCTATTGCTACGCCCCTGATCACAGCTGGACCTGCCCAGTACTATAACAATGAACCATTACCTTGTGAATCACGGGGGGAACAAGTTCTATGTAACTCAAAAAGGCCAAGTTATAAGGTTTCCAATTCCTATAGTTACCATGTGACTCATGAAGTCTCATGTTCTGCACTTCCCACTCCGTATTCCATGCTTCTCAGGTTCTGTGGTTCGTATAAGACTAATCGGAGGCCAAATTCTACAGATTCCATGCTTCTCTGCGGTTCGTATAAGACTAATCGGAGGCCAAATTCTACAGATTCCATACACCTCATGGGGGAGGAAGTAAGTTATGTGGTCCCTGCGTGACCCATGGGGGCCAACTCAACTTCTGCATTTGCCATGTAACTCGCGAGGAGCCATGCTGTGCATTTGCCACACGACTCTCGGAAGCAAGGAGTGGGCTTGGGGGAGGGACCAAGTTCTGCAATTGACATTTTACTTAGGAATGGTGGGATAGTAGAAATCACCATGGTTCTCCTTCAGGGAGGATTCATGGTAACCTCTGTAATAGGGAGAGACCAGGAGCCAAATGGTGCAGAATTGTGGAGTATTAGATGGTGCTCTTAATTTATCATGATTATACTGACAAAGGTGGGCTGCAGTTCCTGCAATCACCATATATCGCCTGAGGGGAAATTACCGTCCCGCCCGGCAACCCAGGTCCTGCTGGAAATGGATAGTCGCACTCATTGAGTTCTATGCGATCGTGGGTGGCACCACACTAAGACTTAACGATGTCACCTCCAAATAAGGTGTGTTAAGACAACACGGGGGGGGGGAAGATTTATTTAAGCACGATTCTAAAAGACAACACATTTCAAGGGTCTCTGCTCGCTTCCTCGGGTCAGTACAACAAGAGCCTGTGCTGTCACTGTGTATGGAGTGTGGGCGCCTCCAGAGCCGGGACAAGGTCCTCCGGCACCCAAGGCTGATACACCAAAATGCGCCCCTCCATCCCTCCCACCCCAGCCGTCACACACTGATTGCTATTAGACTAAGAGGTGCCAAGGGCCCCCAACCCCCCGCCCCCAACTCCCTAATCTCTAGTAGTTATCTGGCTTGCAGTCACTGCCATGTATTCCTTTTCTAATTTCTCTCTGCTTCAAACACAAAAGGGTATTGATAGCTGAGTGAATTGTGTGCCCTCTCCTACACTGCGTCCTGAGGCTGCAGCCTCTCTCGCCTCTGCTCTGTGCCCCCTCCTACACTGCGCCCTGAGGCTGGAGCCTCTCTCGCCTCTGCTCTGTGCCCCCTCCTACACTGCGCCCTGAGGCTGGAGCCTCTCTTGCCTCTGCCTCAGCCCAGCCCTGCTCCCGCTCCTACACTGCGCCCTGAGGCTGGAGCCTCTCTCGCCTCTGCCTCAGCCCAGCCCTGCTCCCCCTCCTACACTGCGCCCTGAGGCTGGAGCCTCTCTCGCCTCTGCCTCAGCCCAGCCCTGCCCCTCCTACACTGCGCCCTGAGGCTGGAGCCTCTCTTGCCTCTGCCTCAGCCCAGCCCTGCTCCCCCTCCTACACTGCGCCCTGAGGCTGGAGCCTCTCTCGCCTCAGCCCAGCCCTGCCCCTCCTACACTGCACCCTGCAGCTGGAGCCTCTCTCACCTCTGCTCGGCCCACTCCTACACTGCGCCCTGAGGCTGGAGCCTCTCTCGCCTCTGCTCTGTGCCCCCTCCTACACTGCGCCCTGAGGCTGGAGCCTCTCTCGCCTCTGCTCTGTGCCCCCTCCTACACTGCGCCCTGAGGCTGGAGCCTCTCTCGCCTCTGCTCTGTGCCCCCTCCTACACTGCGCCCTGAGGCTGGAGCCTCTCTTGCCTCTGCCTCAGCCCAGCCCTGCTCCCGCTCCTACACTGCGCCCTGAGGCTGGAGCCTCTCTCGCCTCTGCCTCAGCCCAGCCCTGCTCCCCCTCCTACACTGCGCCCTGAGGCTGGAGCCTCTCTCGCCTCTGCCTCAGCCCAGCCCTGCCCCTCCTACACTGCGCCCTGAGGCTGGAGCCTCTCTCGCCTCTGCCTCAGCCCAGCCCTGCTCCCCCTCCTACACTGCGCCCTGAGGCTGGAGCCTCTCTCGCCTCAGCCCAGCCCTGCCCCTCCTACACTGCACCCTGAAGCTGGAGCCTCTCTCACCTCTGCTCGGCCCACTCCTACACTGCGCCCTGAGGCTGGAGCCTCTCTCGCCTCTGCTCTGTGCCCCCTCCTACACTGCGCCCTGAGGCTGGAGCCTCTCTTGCCTCAGCCCAGCCCTGCTCCCGCTTCTACACTGCGCCTTGAGGCTGGAGCCTCTCTCGCCTCTGCCTCAGCCCAGCCCTGCTCCCCCTCCTACACTGCGCCTTGAGGCTGGAGCCTCTCTTGCCTCTGCCTCAGCCCAGCCCTGCCCCTCCTACACTGCACCCTGAAGCTGGAGCCTCTCTCACCTCTGCCCGGCCCACTCCTACACTGCGCCCTGAGGCTGGAGCCTCTCTTGCCTCTGCCTCAGCCCCCCCCTGCCCCCCCTACACTGTGCCCTGAGGCTGGAGCCTCTCTCGCCTCTGCCTCGGCCCCACCCTGCCCCCTCCTACACTGCGCCCTGAGGCCGGAGCCTCTCTCGCCTCTGCCCGGCCCACTCCTACACTGCGCCCTGAGCCTGGAGCCTCTCTCGCCTCTGCCTCGGCCCTGCCCTGGGCGCTTCTATAGTCTAGACGTGCTTGAATAAATCTTTCTAAAACCCCTCTCCTTTTCTCTGTGGGTTCTTTTCATCTGTAGAGGTAAGTTACCTATTTTTTATATTATTGTATATTATTCTAATATGAATAAAAAAACGAAACCCAATCATTATTTTTGGGTGCCTCCACCCCTCCCCCTCACGTGTTACTTAGGAATGGGGTTGGGGGTCGCACGTTTCTGCATTTCCCATGTACAGTATCTCACAATGCGATAGCAAATTTACACAAGCTGTACACTTACACAGTGTACTCACTTTTCTGGCAAGGCCACATAGGCCATGGCCTAGGGCACCAGAAATTTAGGGGCGGCTCAGTGAGGGACAGTAAAGCTGTTCTATGCAGCCATCCCTATCTACAAGGACAGCTTTAACCTTTGAACTCTCTTTCCTGCACTTGTGTCGTCCGTGCAAGGCCTGTAAGCTCTATCCCGCAGGTTCACCTCAGCCTAACTCACATGGTGACACAATAAGTCCATCATTAACGAGATGGCAAACATAACATAAAAGTTCAAAACATAATTTATAATCTATACTCATATTACTGAAATAGCTATTGTCTGTGACACCAATGATGGAAAGTAAGGAGAATTCTCATTGGGGCACACAGAGACAACTAGAGTTGAGCCGAAATTTTAGTAATTTCGCATTACTAAAATTACGCATGCGAAATTTGCGATTACGATGCGAAATTACGGTAGCGTAATTGCCATTAAAATCGTAATTGAAAATACCGTAAGCGTAATTTTCAACGCGTAATTTCGCGTTTCGTTCATGCCGTAATTTCGCATTAACCGCTACCGTAATTTCGCGTTAAACCGTAACGCTCCGTATAATATAAAAAAGCCGCCGACTTTAAGGGTTAATAGCAAAGCCCCCTTAAATGCTAAGAGCCTCAAATTTGGAGAATATATTAAGGAGATCAGGAGGAATAAGAGGAAAAATTTTTTTTTCAAAAAGACCTTATAGTTTTTGAGAAAATCGATGTTAAAGTTTCAAAGGAAAAATGTAAACATTTAAAAACCCGCCGACTTTAACGGTTAATAGCAAAGCCTGCTTAAAGTTTAGGAACACCAAATTCCTAGGGTATATTAAGGGGATCAGTGGGAATAAGAGGAAAAAATTTTTTTTCAAAAAGACCTTATAGTTTTTGAGAAAATCGATTTTTAAGTTTCAAGGGCGTAAAAGGTCTTTTAAATGCGGAAAATGTCAGTTTTTTTTGCACAGGTAACAATAGTGTATTATTTTCATAGATTCCCCCAAGTGGGAAGAGTTTTACTTACTTCGTTCTGAGTGTGGGAAATATAAAAACGACGTGGGGTCCCCCCTCCCAGACCTCTTTAACCCCTTGTCCCCCATGCAGGCTGGGATAGCCAGAATGCGGAGCACCGGCCGCGTGGGGCTCCGCACCCTGACTATACCAGCCCGCATGGTCCATGGATTGGGGGGTCTCGGAAGGGGAGGGGCAGCCAAGCTTTCCCCTCCCCCTCCGAGCCCTTGTCCAATCCAACTTTGTTACATTGTAACTGATAGAACATTTCCGAGGATATTGCGAGGGATCATTTATTTAAAGGGACAGGTAAGTATTAATGGTTAATTAAGAATATTAAAGGACTTTTTTCGTGGTTATGTTTTTTGTTCAATTAAAATACTTTTTCTAAGTGTCTGTGTGTTTATTTACTTTAACTCTTAAAGGAAATGGGTAAGGGGTACAAGTACCTCTATACTCATTTCTCCTGGGAGGGGGGGTGGGCATCTGGGGGACCCCTTCTTAAAGGGGACTCCCAGATTCCACCATGAACCTCCCCCCCAGGAAATCGCGGCCTCCACCTCCACCGCCCATCGGAGGTGGAGAAGAGCCCCTTGTCCTTGGATTGGACAAGGGTTCGGAGGGGGAGGGGAAAGCTTGGCTTATTCCCACTGATCCCCTTAATAAACCGTGGGAATTTGGTGTTCCTAAACTTTAAGCAGGCTTTGCTATTAACAGTTAAAATCGGCGGGTTTTTAAATGTTTACATTTTTCTTTTGAAACTTTAACATCGATTTTCTCAAAAACTATAAGGTCTTTTTGAAAAAAATTTTTTTCCTCTTATTCCTCCTGATCTCCTTAATATATTCTCCAAATTTGAGGCTCTTAGCATTTAAGGGGGCTTTGCTATTAACCCTTAAATTCGGCGGCTTTTTTATATTATAGGGAGCGTTACGGTTTAACGCGAAATTACGGTAGCGTTTAATGCGAAATTACGGCATGATACAACTGTAATGCGAAAATTACGCTTACGCGAAATTTCGCGAAATCCTTCTTCATTATGATTATGTACTTACGGCCATAATCGTAATTACACTAATTACGCGAAATTTCGCGAAATCGTAATTAGGTCATTACGCTCATCTCTAGAGACAACAACCATACAGATGGTATAGTTGGCCTTGGGCAGTAAAAAGTACAAATCCGGCCCTGGATACTGTACATAATAAAGGAACAGTGGCACCCAACCATGAGGTGTCATCCTTGTGTAGAGGTATTAGCCCCTTTGCGGCATTTGTTTGCATCATGTTTTGGAATTGTATGATTGTATTGCTCCTCCCAGTGGTGCCATGTTGAATTGCAACCACACCTTCCATGTGATATCATCTCATCTGTTGAGTGGACCTAAGCCCATTATAATATGGGCTCTAGGCCACCCTCACCCCCCCTCCCCTCCTGCCTATCACCGTCGCTGGGCGTATGTCACAGTGCATGCACATGCCCGCCCCTGGCCCCATCCTCCTCCTGCTTTAAAGTCCGTCCGCTTGCTGTACATGCGCGGTATGCAACAGCACGGACACAGGGAGAGCAGGAGGAGGACGCAGGGACACAGGGGTTTTATCAGGTAGGATGTTAACACTCATATAGCATTTTTCTCTTGTTGGACTCAAGACACGTGGGGGCTGCAGCTACTAAGAGCACACTAACTACGCCACCCTAGAGCATCAGGGATTCTTGACCAAGGACAATAGGTTGCTGATGTAAACCAGGATTTAAACCCAGGTCTCTAGTATAAAAGGGAGCATGTTTCACCTGAACACTATCCAGGCACTGCTGTATGTGTTGCACTTCTATGTCGGCCATACTTAAGGTGGCCATACATCTCTTGATGTGGCGGCGTAGACCATCCGATTCAATAATTATGATTGAATCGGATTGAAATCGATGCCTCCAAGAGCATGCCAGATCGACAACTTGACCAATTTCGTGCCGAAATCGGATGCATATATCGATTGGGCATGCTGAAAGAAGTCAGGCTGTCATGGTCGATCGGGTGCGCGGTGGTAACAGCGAGCAATATCGGGACGAGCGGCGAACACCACGAAACTCCCAGCACTGTCCCCTGGTGTATAAATGAGGCCCCGTGTGCATTTATACATTACCTGTCCTGTGTCGTCTCCACCGTGTGGGGCCCATCTATATTCGGAACCCAATTTGTATATTCCCATTGAAATTCATTTGGGAAAATACATTGGCTGTTTCCAGCTCCACCCTCTTTTCTGAATTTGAACCCCAGTCACCCAATGACCTACCGTAGCAAGTTTGAGGCCTGTGCCATTAACAGTGCAAGAATGGCAGCAATTAAATATTCCACTTGAAAAGCAATAGGTGAAGTTTGATTCACTTTTGTAGGCTCCACCCACTTTTCTGAATATTAATCCCAGCCACCCAGTGACCAACTGGGTAAAGTTTAAGAACCCTGCCATTAACAGTGTAAGAAAGGCTGCAGTTTACATTTTTCCAGTGAAATTTGTCTCTGCCCACTTTTTGTAACCTTGACACACAGTCACTCAATGACCAAGTTTATGAGCTTTCAGGTTCCTGGCATAAAAAAATGTGTGAATGGAAGCAGTTTATCAAACAAATAAATCTGATTGGCTGTTTGTGGCCCCACCCCTTTAGTGAATTTGAACCCCAGCAGGGCCAGTTCAAGTAACAATTGGGCTTGCGCCCTAGGGCAAAATTAGCCTGGGGGGCCCCCAACAGACACCCCCCCCCCCGACTAAAAAGCATTAGAGGCCCTTTGTTGCAGCCAAATTTCCCTCCTGGGTCCCTGAGCTGGCTACTGACCTTCCCCCAATCCCCTCCCAACTTAACAGACTCTGCAGAGTCCCTGGGGAGCAATAGTTAAGATGAGGAAGGACACCTTGGGGCCCCTACAGGCTCTGGGGCCCTGGGGCAATTGCCCATTTTTTCCTATGGTAGCTCTGGCCCTGAACCCCAGTCACTTAATGACCGACTGTAGCAGGTTTGAGGCCTCCGCCAATAACAGTGTAAGAATGGCAGCAGTTTAAATATTCCCCTTGAAAATCAAAAGGTGAATTTTGATTAGCTGTTGTAGGCTCCACCCACTTTCCTGAATATTAATCCCAGTCACCCAGTGACCAAGTTTGGCAAGTTTGAAGCCTCTGCCATTAACAGTGTGAGAATGGCTGCAGTTTACATTTTCCCATTCAAAATGAGCGACTAAATTTTGATTGGCTGTTTTATGCTCCGCCCACTTTTCCTGGATTTGTAACCTCGATCACCAAGTGACCAACTGTGCCAAGTGTGGGGACTCTGGCTTGATTACTGTGAGAATGGCAGCCTTTTCCATTTTTTCCATTGACATGAATGGGTGAAATCTGATTTGCTGTTTGTAGCTCCGCCCAGGTGTGCAGGGGGGACGCGAGACCCCCGGAACATATCATCCCAGGTAGTAAGGGATCTGTACACCAAGTTTCATTCAAATCGGTCAACGTGTTTTTGCGTGATCGCGGCACATACATACACACACGCACGCACACACACACACGCACGCACGCACGCATGCATACACACACACACATACATACACACACACACACACACACACACACACACACACACACACACACACACACACACTCGCACACACACACACACACACACACACACACACACACACACACACACACACACACACACACACACACACACACTCGCACACACACACACACACACACACACACACACACACACACACACACACACACACACACACACACACATACACGCACAGCTGCTAATTCATTAATGTTTCAATGAGAGCAGGAAAAAAGGGCGCTGGCTGAGGGTGGGCAAAAAGGGCACCACCATAGACTTTAATGCAATTATCGTTAATATGGCGAAAAAAGCATGAAAAAAGGGCGCCGCTAAAAATTTTGCTAACATTATAACGTTATATGGTTTTTGACGTAGTTATCGTTTTAGAAGTTTATAACGGTATAGTTTTAGTCATATTATTTTGATAATAAGTACATAATATTTCGATAATAAGTACAGATTTTACGTTTTCAAAGTTATTATTGTTAATATATCTAAAAGGGTGTTTCTGCAGAGGGAGTGGTTAGACACCACCAGGGGGAGTGGTTAGGGTTAGCCACCACCTAGGCGACGGTTAGTTTTAGGCAACACCGGGGGGGGGGGGGGGGGGGGTTGTTAGGCACCACTGGGGGGGTGGTTAGGGTTAGGCACCACGGGGGGGGGGGGGGGGGAGGGTAGGGTTAGGCACCACTTGGGGAGTGGTTAGTTTTAAGCACCACCAGGGGAGGGTTCTGTGTAAGGGTAGGGTTGGGTTAAGCAGTATTGACGAAAAAGTTACGATATTTAAGGTTAATAATTATTCGTTATTATTTCTCGTTTGTTTTTTGGAACAGTAATTATTGTTAATAAAGCTTGATAATGATGATTCTCGTTAGTAAATTTCGTTTATACCTGGCGCCAAATTCGTTAATAACCCTGGACCTTTTTTCCTGGCGCCCTTTTTTCATGCACGCGTTTCGACAATTTTCACTATATTCTGATATAGTGCAGGTGAAGGAAACACTAGTGTAAATAATGAACAATCAGACACATATCTAGCCGGAGAACAAACAAACAAAAATTATCTAATGAAGCTACCTGAAGTTGCCTATCAGAGTAAAATCTCACGGGATAACACTAACAGCAGGGGAGGGTCAGTGGAGAAAGTGCAATTATAATGCTGACTTTAAAAACAAGTTTTAATAGCCTCTGAACTCCCAGGAGAAAAGCTTGTTTTTAGCAAATGCAGAGGAACTAATTATTACCGAGCTGTAGAGGAAGGTGACCAATGTCCTCTCCAGGCCTCCTCCTCCTTCTCACCCCGGTGACCTGACGATATATAGCTCTCACCGAGCTGTAGAGCAAGGTGACTCCAGGCCTCCTCCTCCATCTCACCCCGGTGACCTGAAGATATATAACTCTCACTGAGCTGTAGAGCAAGGTGACCATATCATCTTCAGGCCACTATTTCCACCACACCCTGGTGATAGAGACTGCAGATATATAATTATTACCCATCTGTAGAGGAAGGGGACAATATAATCTCCAGGCCACCTCCTTTACCTTAACCTGGTGACAGAGACCTGCAGAGACATAATAATTTTTACTGAGCTGTAGAGGAAGGTGACCAAATCATCTCCAGTCCTCCTCCACCATCTCACCCCGGTGACCTGAAGATATATAACTCTCACTGAGCTGTAGAGCAAGGTGACCATATCATAAGGCCACCATTTCCACCACACCCTGGTGATAGAGACTGCAGATATATAATTATTACTGAGCTGTAGAGGAAGGGGACCATATAACCTCCAGGCCACCTCCTTTACCTCATTCTGGTGACAAAGACCTGCAGAGACATAAGGATTATTACCAAGCTGTAGAGGAAGGTGACCAATGTCCTCTAATGGCCTCTTCCTCCACCTCGCCCTGGTAATAGAGACCTGCAGATATAATACTATCAACCAGCTGTAGAGGAGGGTGACCATATCATCTCCAGGCCTCCTACTCTACCTCGCCCTGGTGACCTGAAGATATATAACTCTCACCCAGCTGTAGAGCAAGGTGACCATATCATCTCCAGGCCTCCACCTTATCCAGGTGATAGTGGCCCGCAGATAAATGAAACCTGGAATCTTCACCTGACTTCACACCTGTGAAGCCGTGACCTGGAGGAGTCCTCTACCAGCATGAAGAACAGGTAAGTTGTGCCGCTTGGGTGATAAACCCGTTATCTCAGATCCATCAGGTCAGTTTTTGAGTTGTTCAGCGGGAACACCACAACATTGTTCACTTTTAAAATAGTTAGGTTAGGAAATACGAGGGTCAGCAGGAAAGTAACAGCTGATTTGAATGAATAAATTAAGGAAACATTTCATTTACTCTATTTTAGACATAGTATTTCTCCACATAATCGCATCCTTCATTTAAGCATTTATCGTATCTTTTACAAGGTTTTCAACCCCTTAACATCACACTTCTCACGTTTTTAACGTTGGGGCGATTTGTCCCCTGTCTGTGTCACAGTGACACATCTTTTGTTAAACCCAAACATGAGCCTGAACGATACCCAATCATATCAATTCGGGACTATCCTACATAAAGGATCAATAGTTATAAATAGGAACCAGGGTCATCGAGCCAAATAATTATACATAAAAAAAAAACAGAAAAAAAGTAGTTCCTTTATAATAATTAGTTAGTTCCTCTATAACTAATTAAATTTTGTTGTATAATTACTATAGAGGAACTACTTGGTTTCTGTTTTTTTGATGTATAATTGTTATAGAGTAACTACTTTCTTTCTGTTTTTTTGATGTACAGTGACAAATCTCCACTGATTGTCCCATGCCCTTCTTCAGGGATTCTCTGCTGATTATCACTAGAGATAGGCAAGAATGTCTCTGACAGTAATGCAAAAATTGCCACGAAAGTGGCAAATCACAAAATATCATTGAAGGGAAATGGCATTGAAGTCAATGGTGCTGACTTTAGTGGTTTCAGCACTTTTCCTGGGTATGTTGGGAAGATTGGAGGGGGGGAGGGGGAGGGGAGGATTCTCTTTTACTGCAAATAATAGCTATGTTTGCCAGAATTAACTTAATGTAGCAGAGGTTAATAACTGTAAAAAGAGGTGTAAAAGTAGATTTATGATTCTTAAAAGGCCAGAATTTTTTTGTTCTAGTTGCTTGAGAATTCTGATTAACTAAGTTCTGGATAAAGGGGGGGGGGGGTGTTACTGTAGCCCAGGGCTAGGGAACCTATGGCTCGGGAGCTAGATGTGGCTCTTTTGATGGCTGCTTCTGGCTCACATACAAATCAGTGGCATGCTGCAGCATTCACTACTAACTAACTCACGCTCCCCCCAAAACTAACGGCTGCTCCATTTGTCTCACTCTGGACACTGTCAGGTCCAGTGACTTTGTAGAACAAGATCCATACACTTTGATTGGCCCAATAGGCTGCCTGTCACTTGTCAAGCAGCCTATTGGAAAAAGCGGGGCTCTTGTCCTACAAAGTGAAATAACCCCCAAGTCAGCTAGCTAATTGTACAAGATGTTAGTCGGTATTTTTCCTGTCTGGCTCTCGGGGAAATTGCTGATGTTGCTGAAAGTACCCAAGAGAAGCTGAAGACGTGTCTGACACTTCCGCTGCCCGGATCAACTGTATACACATCACCATGGCAGCAGGGACGTGAGCCCTCTGCTGTGCATACGCACTGTACCAGTTTGAAACATATTGTATGGCTCTCACAGATCTAAATTTTAAAATATGTGGCGTTTATGGCTCTCGCAGCCAAAAAGGTTCCTGACCCTGCTGTAACCAGTACTGTATGAAGACTTTGCTTGTAACCACTATATTCAGCAGCATTGACTTCACTATCATTTTATGAAAATGTTACAAAAATTACGAAAACTTTACGAAACGTTTTGAAAGCGAATTCGGCTTAATATGCTGTGAGTTCGAATTCTCAAATCTCGCTTATCTCTAGTAATAGTGACAGTGATTCCTTGATAAATTGTCATTCAGGGCATTGTGTTGCTATCTTTATTATTGGTGACAGATGTTGCTCTAGAGCAGTGATAACTAACCTTGGCACTCCAGCTATGACAAAACTACAAATCCCATCATGCCTCTGCCTCCCCGAGTTATGCTTAGAGCTGTCAGAGTATAGCAATGCCTCATGGGACTTGTAGTTCCACCACAGCTGGAGTGCCAAGGTTAGCCATCACTGCTCTACAGCCTTCTACACACTGCATGTCGGACTGAAAAGCAAGCAATTGATAAATGTATTGTGCTTGCCCTACCTGCTCGAAGACACTACTGATAAACACAAATTGTGCAAAATCGTAATTTCACAATTACCATGCAAAATCGTAATGCAAGGTTTAAAATCATTTTTTTTGTTCATTTTGTTTGTAACCATAATTCCATCAGGATCCATAATCTCACTATTACGTGTAATTGCGTGCTGACTTTAGATATACTTACTATTGTCACCAAAATTGCAAAGTTACGGACCAGGGGATTTTTGTTAGATCTGTGCTGCGGAAGATCTGTGCTGCGGGCGATCTGTGCTGCGTGGGCTCTCCAGCCCGCAGCACAGATCGTGATTTAGCCAGGGCGATCAGACTTCCCCCCTTTTTCCCCACTAGGGGGATATCCTGCTGGGGGGGGGGGGTCTGATCGCCGCCACTCTTTTGTGCCTTGTGGGGAGGGGGCTCCCCAAAGCCCCCCTTTGCAGCGATTCCCAGCCTCCCTGTCCTTCCCTCCCTCTCCCTCACGCTGTGGGCGGCACAGGATGGCGATCCGTCCTGCGCCGCCTCTGACAGGCTTCAGCCTATCAGATGCCGGCAATCCCCGGGCAATCAGAGGCTGGGGATCGCCGATCTCCTTTACGGCGCTGCTGCTGCGCAGCGCCGTATGATGTAAACAGTGGGGATCTGTTCCCTGCGTGTTTGAATTTACCCTGCGAGCCGCGATTGGAGGATCGCAGGCTGTTCACGGAGACACCCTCCGTGAACTGACATGGAACGGCCACTCAAACGAGTGGCCGTTTCCATGGAAACCTAAAAACGACCAGCCGCCGTTGGCTGGTCGTTAAGTGGTAGGACAACCGAGGTGACATGTGACATGATGAGATAGACATGGGTATGTACAGTGCCAAGCACACAAATTACTAGTCTGTGTTGCTTTTTTCTTTCTCTTAAAAATGAGGTATGCAAGTGACAGTTCCTGTCTGGGTCAGGACTTGGTCGGACTATAGGGGTATGGAATTGCAGCCATAAGACACTTTTCAGGCAGTAAATGGCTTCTGAGTGCAGGAAAGAGATAAAAGTAGTCAATAGTTAATAGATTTTAGCTCTGGCATACTTGAATGAATGTGTCATTGAGAAGAGGCCATGAAAGAGTAAAAACTTAAAAAGTAGATTTAAATCCTACTAATATAATAAATGGGAACGTTCGGATGTTTGGATGTTTGTTACTCGATCACGCAAAAACGGCTGAACGGATTTGAATGAAATTTGGCACACACATAGTACATTACCTGGAATAAAGTATAGGATACTTTTTATTCCCATAACCAAAAAGAGACAAATACAAATTTCACTGGAAAATGTAAACTGCAGCCATTCTTACACTGTTACACTGGAGGTGTGTTTAGCTTCTAAGGGTAGAATGGTTAATTTGCATATATTCAGCAGTGATGCCCTGGGAGACATCTCAAGCTCACTCCAACCTGAATTATCACAAATTCTTTCTGTTTTAAGAAAGCAAACTTTTGTTTTTCTTAACATCTTAGTAAGGGGGCTTTTAGGACCATTGTAGTCCCTTACACACCCCAATGAGTTCTGGGTCACCATGAGCTCGCTGGTTAGTCTGTACCTCTCGGTGTTACAAGCCCTACTGCATAGAGCCAAGTTAATCTATGCCATGTAGAGATGGGAAGTTTGGATCTTTTCAATGATTTGAATTGGATCATTGAAAAGATCCGGATCTTTGATCCGAATCTCGGATCATTTTACAAGGGAAGCATTCGGGGGTGAATTGACTAGCAGGGCAGGAGAAGGAGAGGGGGGTGGACACACAGAGAAGGGGAGAAGATGGACAGAGGGCAGGGAGTGGACAGAGAAGGGAGGAGGGAAGCAGAGAGCATAAATGTTTGTTTGCACATAATACCCACATGCTGCAATCATATGCTTTACATATATGTTCATCTGTATACCTTGAATGGAAACGTCGCACAGTGAAAGAAAGCGTTCCCCAAAGCATTCCCAGAAGTGAAGTGCAGCTGTTTAGTGCCGAGTGCAGGAGGATCATATTGCACAGCAATCACATTGCCTGCAAAGTTACTGAGCTGTGCTGAGCCAAAAGCTTCCAATGTGTTCACTGTGCACAACTACGGAACAGACAGCCTATAATGAGCAGCACATTTCAGCCAGTATGTGTGCTCTACACATATCTGGCAGTGGCACCCATGTCCCCTCTCTCATCTACCTGTCCCTGTGCAAGGCTGGCTCCCCTGAGTCCCCTCCAACAGAGCGATCCATCTCTGCTCTGCTTCCAGGACCCCGCTGCCCGCTGAGAGGGAGCGTGTCGCTCCTGGCCCCGCCCCTTTTGCGATCCGAATCACTCATTTTGATGATTCGGATGATTCGACTCACAAAATAGATTCGGATCAAAGATCCGAATCGTTCATGATCCGGACAACACTAATGCCATGCACTGATGAGGATTAAACAATCCAAAACAGTCTGTATGCGTGTTGGATTATTATGGCTCTGTACAAATTAACAAGCTGACACATCATTGCATTCCAGCAGTTCTGGAGGTGTGTTTAGCTTCTAAGGGTAACAATGGTTAATTTGCATATATTCAGCAGTGATGCACTGGGAGACATCTCAAGCTCACTCCAACCTGAATTATTGCAAATTCTTTTTGTTTTAAGAAAGCAAACTTTTGTTTTTCTTACACTGTTAATGGCAGGGTTCTCAAACTTTGTACAGTTGGTCGTTGGGTGACTAGAGTTATTATTCAGAAAAGTGGTTGGAGCCTATAAAAGCCAATCAAAATTCACCTATTGATTTTCAAAGGGAATATTTACATTTCTGCCATTCTTGCACTGTTAATGGCACAAGCCTCAAACCGGGTATAGTTGATCATTGGGTGACTGGGGTTCAATTTCAGAAAGGGGTTGGAGCCACAAATAGCCAATCAGATTTGTTTCATTCCAATGCAAATTATTGTTGCCAAACACCGCAAAGCTCACAAACATGGTAATTGAGTAATTGATTAATTGTGTGTTAGGGTTAGGAAAGTGGGCACAGCCAACACCAGCCAAATACATAAGTGGGCAACGCAGGGTCATAAGTGGGCGGAGACAAATACAAATTTTTACTGGGAAAATGTAAACAGCAGCCATTCTTACACTGTTAATGGTAGGGTTCTCAAACTTTGCACAGTTGGTTACTGGGTGACTGGGGTTAATATCCAGAAAAGTGGGTGGAGCCTACAAAAAACAATCAAAAATTACCTATTGATTTTTCAGGGTAATATTTCATTGCTGCCATTCTTGCACTGTTAATGGCACAAGCCTCAAACCTGGTACAGTTGATCATTGCGTGACTGGGGTTTAAATTTATATAAGGGGGTGGAGCCCCAAACAGCCAATCTGATTTGTTTCATTTTAATGCAGGTTACTGATGCCAAAGACAGCAAAGCTCACAAACTTGGTCATTGAGTAATTGAGTAATTGTTTGTTAGGGTCAGGAAAAGTGGGCGCAGCCAACACCAGCCAAATACATAATCGGGCAATGCTGGGTCATCAGTAGGCGGAGACAAATACAAATTTCACTGAGAAAATGTAAACTGCAGCAATTCTTACACTATTAATGGTAGGGTTCTCAAACTTTGCACAGTTGGTCACTGGGTGACTGAGATTAATATTCAGAAAAGTGGGTGGAGCCTACAAAAGCCAATCAAAATCCACCTATTAATCTTTAAGGGGGATATTTAATTGATGCCATTCTTGCACTGTTAATCACCTGTACCTGGTACAGTTGGCCATTGGGTGATTGGGGTTCAAATTCAGAAAAAGGGTGGAGCCACAGCCAATCAGATGTATTTTATTTCAATGCAAATTATTGATGCCAAAGACCGCAAAGCTCACAAACTTGGTCATTAAGTAATTTTGTGTTAGGGTTAGAAAAAGTGGGCGGAGCCAGCACCAGCCAAATACATACCTGGGCAATGCCGAGTCTTCAGTGGGCGGAGACAAAGACAAATTTCACTGGGAAAATGTAAACTGCAGCCATTCTTACACTATTAATTGTAGGGTTCTAAAACTTTGCACAGTTGGTCACTGGGTGACTGGGATTAATATTCAGAAAAGTGGGTGGAGCCTACAAAAAACAATCACAATTCACCTATTGATTTTCAAGGCAAATATTTAATTGCTGCCATTTTTGCACTGTTAATGGCACAAGCCTCAAACCTGGTACAGTTGATCATTGGGTGACTGGGGTTAAATATTTAGAAAAGGGGTGGGGCCACAAACAGCAAATCAGATGTGTTTCATTTCAATGAAAATTATTCATGCCAAAGACCACAAATCTCACAAACTTGGTCATTGACTATTGACAATTGTGTGTTAGGGTTAGAAAAAGTGGCCACAGCCAACAGCAGCCAAATACATACCCGGGAAACATTAGGACATCAGTGTGTGGAGAAAAATACAAATTTCACTGCCAGAATGTAAACTGCAGCCATTGTTACACTGTCTGTCAATGGCAGGGTGCTTAAACTTTGCACAGTTGGTTACTGGGTGACTGGGATTAATATTCAGAAAAGTGGGTGGAGTCTACAAAAGCCAATCAAAATTCACCTATTGATTTTCAAAGGAGTGGAGCCACAGCCAATTAGATTTATTTCATTTCAATGCCAATTATTGATGCCAAAGACCGCAAAGCTCACAAACTAGGTCATCATTGAGTAATTGTGTGTTAGGGTTAGAAAAAGTGGGCAGAGCTAACACTAGCCAATTACATACCCGGGCAACACCGGGCGACCAGCTAGTATATAATAAAACTGTGGGATGAATAAAAAAGTCATTTTCAGAAGGAGGAGGACAGATACAATTATTTATCTCATCAGTTTATTTTCACCTCGGATGTCCTTTAAGGGGAATAGTGGGAACAAGTTTTCAAAAATAAATAGTTTGGGGTTTGCCAAGGAGTTATTGTCCCACAGTGCAATTTCTCAATATTAACTTCATGAACCAATGGGTTGGAGCAGCCAGTACTCAGTAAAAAGAACCAGAACAATTATTAATTGGCCTCAGGCTCCGTATCATCTTGGTTCAAACAACAATTACTTTATTGCACAAACATGATTCAAATCACAAAAAGGCTCCTTGATTGGAACCAATACACAGGTATCAGTTAAAAACTTATTTCTGCGCAGAAAGTCTCTACATTAAAACCACCAGAGCCTGCCCACATTACCCCTCAATAAGTGCTAGGCTTGCGTGCATGGAGTCTGTCCTCAGACCGTTATGCTCCATGCACCCAAGCCCAGACCACCTAACTGTCATACAACAGCACACCACCAAACACACAGCAGCTGCCTCCCCCTATTGGGGATGAGTCCGTTCAGGATGTAATGCACAAAGCTGCAGCACAAATAGGTTAGCCAGTTTAAGCACGAAAAGGCAGGTTAGTTGACTTAGCAAGCCACATAGAGACAATGTTGCCCAGACATCATTCCTCCAGCATTAATCATGGCTGCCATAGCCCTCTCATGCCCTTTAGTTAGCGCTTGCTATTACCGGCTGACTGTGTCAGTGTATGGTGGCGGGTAGTGTTGGGCGAACAGTGTTCGCCACTGTTCGGGTTCTGCAGAACATCACCCTGTTCGGGTGATGTTCGAGTTCGGCCGAACACCTGATGGTGTTCGGCCTTTTAAGTTCGGGTTCGTCCCGAACTACTGAATGGCCGTCGAACAGGGCCGAACAGTCACGCGTACCCTCGTATGCGTCATCACGTAGAGGACGTGAGGTCAGAGAAAGGGCGGAAGTACCACAAGGGTACTACCGCTGAACCGCCCGCTGCCCGGCCTCAACGCGTCACTCTGCTACTCGGACTCCTCCTCCTCCTCACTCCACTGCCAGTGCCAGGCCAGCCACCAAGTACTATTTAACTTGCCTTAAACTTTTTTTATGGGGAAGCGGGCAGAGGGGGGAGCGCTAGCGGAGGGGGTGGGGGGAATTTCCGACCCCCCCGCGATCAGGGCATGCTCCCCCCTTATGCCTGCGACCCCATAGGGCCCCCAAAATGGGCATGTTCGGGGGTCCCATTGACTTCCATTAAGTTCGGCGTTCGGGCCG
Source organism: Hyperolius riggenbachi (assembly GCF_040937935.1). Classification (NCBI taxonomy): domain Eukaryota; kingdom Metazoa; phylum Chordata; class Amphibia; order Anura; family Hyperoliidae; genus Hyperolius; species Hyperolius riggenbachi. Next base: position 15,306,457 of record NC_090647.1, on the reverse strand, counting down.
AACATGCCGAACATCTGGCCCATGTTCGGCCTGTTTGGCCCGAACCCGAACATCCAGGTGTTTGCCCAACACTAGTGGCGGGGGACGCTAGTATAGCGTGGTGCGGGGTCAGGCTCCTCCCACCGACCAGTTTCACATGACGCTTCATCAGGGCGTGGCTTAAGGGCGCTCCGTCCATCTCTTTATAGGGAGGTGAGATTACTTCCTAGTGTGACTCACTCGCCTCTTGGTGACGTCACACTGTTATTCAATCCATTACAGCTTTATTGTTCACATTGTCCCATTATGTTAATCACGTATTTATTTATTCGAATCTCTTTCCTTTCATGGTCTCATTTTTCCCCCAATAGTTTTCAGATACACTTCATTTCATTCACCATTTTTGGCATGTTACATTTTATCTAAAGTGATATATCCACATAAAACGTGGTATTTCATCATTATTCAGTTCTTCCATGCCATCTAGTGGATTTTATATATATTGCAGGTGTATTGCTACAAAGACTATCGGTCTCTTTTCCCTATTCATTCAGCCATCAGTCATACATACCTACTGGCTGCATTTTTGCATATCTTTAACCCAGGATTACATCTTAGTTTTTAATTTTTATATCTTTAGCAGATTTGTAAGAGGGATTTTTATTTTTTATTTTTTATTTTTTGGCATTTAACATATCCTTTTGTCCTCATCTCACCCTAGTTTACTGCTTCTTTGGAGAAAGATTATTATTGTATTGTTGATTATTATTGTAGTTCATTCCTTTTTAAATCTTTTTTAAAGTCCTTTCACCAATAATTATGTTTTCTTAAGGCTTAATACCCCTTTAAGCCATCTGACGTAGAAAAGGGGTTAGGTTTACCTCAGAATTGAATCCGTGCGGCTCCACAGTGTTTAGCCTGTAGATCCACATTGACTCCTAATTAATTAGTTAAATGCCAAAAAAAGATTCGAATAAATAAATACGTGATTAACATTATGGGACAATGTGAACAATAAAGCTGTAATGGATTGAATAACAGTGTGACGTCACCAAGAGGCGAGTGAGTCACACTAGGAAGTAATCTCACCTCCCTATAAAGAGATGGACGGAGCGCCCTTAAGCCACGCCCTGATGAAGCGTCATGTGATGCGAAACTGGTCGGTGGGAGGAGCCTGACCCCGCACCACGCTATACTAGCGTCCCCCGCCACCATACACTGACACAGTCAGCCGGTAATAGCAAGCGCTAACTAAAGGGCATGAGAGGGCTATGGCAGCCGAGTGCAGCAACCCATAAACAGGGGGCACGTGTGAGGTGGCACTGAGGCGAAATACTGGGAAACATCAAGAAGAGATTGAGCTCCCACATAAAGAATACGATCGCTACAGTAACAGCCACAGATCATCTGGTGAAAAGAGCGCTCTGGCATCCAGCTGGGAGAAGCCATACCCTGTGGACCAACGCAAGTATAATAATCCATGATTAATGCTGGAGGAATGATGTCTGGGCAGCATTGTGTCTATGTGGCTTGCTAAGTCAACTAACTTGCCTTTTTGTGCTTAAACTGGCTAACCTATTCGTGCTGCAGCTTTGTGCTTTACATCCTAAACGGACTTATCCCCAATAGGGGGAGGCAGCTGCTGTGTGTCTGGTGGTGTGCTGTTGTGTGACAGTTAGGTGGTCTGGGCTTGGGTGCATGGAGCACAATGGTCTGAGGACAGACTCCATGCACGCAAGCCTAGCATCTACTGAGGGGTAATGTGGGCAGGCTCTGGTGGTTTTAATGTAGAGACTTTCTGCGCAGAAATAAGTTTTTAACTGATACCTGTGTATTGGTTCCAATTCAGGAGCCTTTTTGTGATTTGAATCAAGTTTTCAAAAATACCTTGTCATTTTTGAGAAAATCGATTTTAAAAATCAAAGAAGAAATTATTTTTGAACTCAGTAAAATGACATGTCCCTGTGGTGCACTATAGGCCCCTCTTACACTTACTGCGCTGAGCTGTGTCGCAGTACGCTCACCCGCCGCAGCATGACGCAGCTGCCATTAAAGACAGTGGAACGTGACACCACCTGCCGTGCGACAGGATGCGATGTAAGGGCCCCGGGAACCGCAAAAACAGAACACTGCACTGCAAGTGCCTTGTTTATTTTTTTTTCTTGAGTTTCACTGCAGCTATAAAACGTGTTGTGACTGTTCAGATCTGATGCAATGTGCGGTGCATTGCCATTGTTCACTAATAATTCTGCAGCACATTACAGAGTACATAGTCATGTCACTGACTGTCCTCAGAGGAGCTCACAATCTAATCCTACCATAGTCATAGTCTAATGTCCTACCATATTATTATTATGTATTTATATAGCACTGACATCTCCTGCAGCACATTACAGAGTACATAGTCATGTCACTGACTGTCCTCAGAGGAGCTCACACTCTAATCCTACCATAGTCATAGTGTAATGTCCTACCATATTATTATGTATTTATATAGCAGTGACCTCTTCTGCAGTACATTACAGAGTACATAGTCATGTCACTGACTGTCCTCAGAGGATCTCACACTCTAATCCTACCATAGTCATAGTCTAATGTCCTACCATATTATTATTATGTATTTATATAGCACTGACATCTCCTGCAGCACATTACAGAGTACATAGTCATGTCACTGACTGTCCTCAGAGGAGCTCACACTCTAATCCTACCATAGTCATAGTGTAATGTCCTCTCATATTATTATTACGTATTTATATAGCACTGACACCTTCTACAGCACTTTACAGAGTATATAGTCATGTCACTGACTGCCCTCAGATGGGAAGCAGGAAATTTGGGCGCATGAGGCAGGTGGACAAAAAGGGCGCCGCCATTCACTCCCATAATAAATATCGTTTAAATCGGCGGCCAACAAGAAAAAAGGTCGCCGGAGAAAAACAACGTTTTAAAAGCGGCGTCCGGAGACTTTTAATGTTTTATAACTGTTTCTCATGATTACACATTATTTAATGATTTATAATTTTTAAAACATTATTTTTAAACGAAAAACAGTACAATATTTTTTAAAACATTACTTTTAAACGAAAAACCGTACAAATTTTTTTTTCATTTTTAAACGAAAAACCGCACCATATTTTTTTAAAACGTTATTAATGCTTATCACAGGGGGGTCTTAGGTTTAGGCACCAACAGGGGGGTCTTAGGGTTAGGCACCAACAGGGGGGTCTTAGGGTTAGGCACCAACAGGGGGGTCTTAGGGTTAGGCACCAACAGGGGGGTCTTAGGGTTAGGCACCACCAGGGGGGTCTTAGGGTTAGGCACCACCAGGGGGGTCTTAGGGTTAGGCACCAACAGGGGGGTCTTAGGGTTAGGCACCAACAGGGGGGTCTTAGGGTTAGGCACCAACAGGGGGGTCTAGGGGTTAGGGATAGGTACAGGGAGGGTTCTGTGTGAGAGTAGGGTTAGGTATATCTTTAGTAAAATTCTTATTAATGTTTTATAAAACGTTATTATAAATTTCAATTTTTAAACAGGGAAGATTAACGTTTTTAAAGTTGCCGATTTTATACACATTATTTAATGATTTATAACTTTATAAAACATTATTTTTAAACGAAATATAACACATTTTTTTTAAACGTTATTCATGATTATCTTTTAAAACCCTGCGCCCTTTTTTCCCGGCGCCCTTTTTTAACGTACGCCTCAGATGAGCTCACACTCTAATCCTACCATAGTCATAGTCTAATGTCCTACTATATTATTATTATGTATTTATATAGCACTGACATCTTCTGCAGCACTGTACAGAGTACATAGTCATGTCACTGACTGTCCTCAGAGGAGCGCACAATCTAATCCTACCATAGTCATAGTGTAATGTCCTACCATATTATTATTATGTATTTATATAGCACTGACATCTTCTGCAGCACATTACAGAGTACATAGTCATGTCACTGACTGTCCTCAGAGGAGCTCACACTCTAATCCTACCATAGTCATAGTCTAATGTCCTACCATATTATTATTATTATGTATTTATATAGCACTGACATCTCCTGCAGCACATTACAGAGTACATAGTCATGTCACTGACTGTCCTCAGAGGAGCTCACACTCTAATCCTACCATAGTCATAGTCTAATGTCCTACCATATTATTACTATTTGTAGTGTGTGTGGCCACCTTAACAGCCTATTGCCTTTTATCCTTCAGCAACTTTGATGTTACAATGATTTAGAGAATGGGTAGCACATGTACTGTAGGCATAAATGTGTGACATAAGGCTTTCGTACAACAATGCAAGAAGTGTTCGCTGAAGCTGACGCAGTTGGCTGGCTTAGGCAGAAGCCACGTTCGCATGTTGAATTTGCATACGTTTTCACACAATGCAAAATTGCATATTACCGAAGATCTAATGCCATCCTGTAAACCTATTTTGAGAATTTTGTAGGATTAGTTCACCTGTCCTGGAGTACTTTTTAAAGTAGTTTAAAAAAACGTATTAAAAAAAAACAATTTTATCCCTTAAGTTATTTTGGTTACAGTTCCTCCTTAATGTACTTTTTTTTTTGGGTAGTAACGCATATGTACTGCGAATATCGATGCATTTCGTATGTAGATGATGCCGGGTGATCTGTTTTCTGTTACTGTATTTTGCTTCATGAATGTAATTGAAGTAAATTAAAACTTAAAAGATGAATAAATATATGCAATTTACACAGACAAGCAGCCTTAGGAAATATGTACATCCCATCCAATAATCTCCCTGTGTCTCTGCGTCCCCTGTCCCTGTGTCCGTGCATTTGTGCTACTGCACATGTGCACCACGGACAGCTATTGGGACCGGGGGAGGAACGGGCCATGGGGCCGGGCGAGTGTGTTGTGGTGCGATGCGATGGTCGCACTGCAGCACTTCCCTAACACCAGTTGCCAGTGTGAAACTGGCCTTAGGTTTTTATTTACACATGTTCTCAGACACTTAATACGACGAACATTTGTATAGCACTTTTCTCCTGTCGGACTCAAAGCGCTCAAGAGCTGCAGCCACTGGGACGCGCTCAAGAGGCCACCCTGCAGTGTTAGGGAGTCTTGCCTTGAACTCCTTACTGAATAGGTGCTTGACCTAGCCAGGATTCGAACCCTGGTCTCCCATGTCAAAGGCAGAGCCCTTAACCAGTACTCTATCCAGCCATCACTTGATGATGATTACCTACGAGTATAAATATCTCCATGTTTGATGCCTTCATGAGCTGAATACGAATGTTTTTTCCATGGTGGACAGGTATTAACCATTGTGTCCCCTTCCTTATTCCAGGTTTTAATGTTGCCTGGAAATCTCTCGGTCTTCTACCCCAGCGTATTTATCTTGGATGGCCTCCCGGGCTTTGAGTCGGCTGAAATATGGATATCGATCCCCATCTTCATCATGTACGTGATGGCTATTTTTGGAAACAGTGTGATGCTGATTCTTATTGCAACGGAAAAACGCCTGCACAGCCCCATGTACTACTTCCTGTCCACTCTGTCCCTCACTGACGTGATCCTGTCCAGCTCCATCGTCCTGAAAATCCTTGCCATCTTCTGGTGGAACCTGAAGGAGATCAGCTTCCTGGCTTGCCTCATACAGATGTTCTTCATCCATTGTTTCACGTCTCTGGAATCTGGGGTTCTTCTTGCCATGGCCTTGGACAGATACGTGGCGATCTGCACCCCTCTCCATTATACAACCACATTGACCGACACCCTGATAGTCAGAATAGCTATTGCTCTTATTATAAGAGGGACAATCATAGTGACTCCTTGTCCATGGATGGCCAGTAGACTGCCATATTGCCAGACTCTCCATATCAGCCACTCGTACTGCGACCACATGGCAGTGGTGTCACTGGCTTGCACCAATATCACCGTCAATAGTGCCTATGGATTGACTGTTGTTTTGTTGGTCATTGTTTTTGATATCACATTTATAACCGTGTCCTATGTCTTCATACTGAAGACGGTGTTGAAGCTTCCCTCTCGGACGGCTAAATATAAAGCCTTTAGTACGTGTACATCCCATATCTCTATGATCCTAATGTTCTACACCCTGGGGCTTTTCTCCTTTATGACTTACAGGATAGGCCACATCCCCCCATATATACATATCATCCTGTCGTACTTCTACCTGCTTATCCCACCATCCATAAATCCCATCATCTATGGTGTGAAGACCAAGGAGATCAGGAAAGCAGCTTATAAAATCCTGTTTAAGTCCACGGAATAGGCCTTTCAGGAAATCTCTGCAAATGCTGGCGTGGCAAGAATATAAAGATTAGGTTTCGAATTCAACTGCCCCTATTACACTGATTTCCCCAGCATTCACTGACACATAATATGAGACAGATAAAAGATTAAAGCCATAGATTCATAATACTGTGTTTTCCCGAAAATAAGACAGTGGGCCATTTGCAATTCACTTTTTAACCTGAGTTATCTCCTAGGAGATAATTTTTCATTTTGGATTCAAAATAACTTTCCAGCACTTTTCATTTCATATTCATTTTTGCACCAAATGTTGTGCACTGCTAGGGCTTATTTTCAGGGGATGTCTTATATTTCTATGAACACCCAAGTTACTGTGCTGTGTGTCTTCCTGCCTTTCCTACTGTGCCACCTCTTCTTCTGCTGGCTCCACCTTTTGTTTGCCCCTGTGTCCCCCTTGTACCTTTAGTGTCCTCCTGCTGTCCCCCTCTGTACCCGCATCCTCCTCTATCCCCTGTCCTCCTGTGTCTACCACTGTGTCTACCACTGTTCCCCATGTCCTCCTGGCGTCTCCCGATATCCCCCTGCATCCTCTTTTCCTCAGCTCCATGACAATGTGTCCCCAAACTTCAGTCTATGGAGGAGAAGTTCGGCAACTTGTGTTTCTGGGCTCCAGTAATAACCCAAGTTGCCATAATTTTTCTCCTTATGGCAGCTAGGGCTACTTTTGGGGTAGGGCTTACATTAATATCAAATTTTAAAAAAGTTTAACTATTAGCTTTTTATATATATTAGTATGTTTAATCTATTTCATAATTATTAATTCAAATTAGGAAATTACGGTAATACATGTAAATATTGTGAAAAAAATGCACAAAATTAACTAATTCCCTTCCAAAGGTTTTTTCCCCCTTGAAAACCACAGAAATGTTCACATCACGCTCCTCCCATTCATTCGCCAATAACTTTACGTCTACTTATCACACCAAAATGATCTATATACTGTTTTTTTTTCCACAAATAAAACTTTCTTTAGATGGTATGCTTTGCTAAGAATTATGTTATTTTATATGTATTTTACATAGAAGTAAAACAAAAGTTTGCTTTCTTAAAACAGAAAGAATTTGCGATAATTCAGGTTGGAGTGAGCTTGAGATGTCTCCCAGAGCATCACTGCTGAATATATGCATATTATCCCTTATTGTCCTGTAAGCTAGCCACACCTCCAGAACCACTGGAATGCAATGATGTGTCAGCTTGTTAATCGTACAGAGCCATACAGAGTTAATTGTTACATAGAAGAAGAACAAAATTGAATAAAATCATTATTTCTCAGATTTCAGCTACTATAGTTTATAAAGAAAAATTTCTACTATAGATAAAACCCACACATTGTATTCGCCCATTTCTCACAATTATTATAACATTTAAATTATGATGTGTCTAGCACAATGTATGGCGACAATATTTCAACTTGAAATAAAGGTGTATTTTTTCCATTTTGTGTTTCTGTACACTATATCAATTGTTGCAACCCCATTATTTGCAAAAATACCATTAATACACCCTCATAATATACATACTGAAAAAGCTGAGTCCCTAAGCTAACTATTTACAGGGTTGCTCGCCAGAGATTGCAAATTCGAATTTGAAGATCAATACTGATCCCGAATTTGAATGTATCTGAATAGGCGCTCTCGAATTCGGCCGTGATCACGGGTGTTAACCCATGACCACGAATTCGGATTCGGAATCCAGGGGATGACGTCATTGGGCCAATCAGAAGGCCCCCAGGCGAGGCCCTAGCAACCAATCAGAGGAGGGGAGCCTGGCTGCTCTCCCCTTCTCTATATAAGGCGGCGGCCATCTTAGGGAGCGCGTCCTTGCTTGTGACTCTGCGGTACTGAGAGCATCTCCAGTGCTGCTGTTCGTCTGAGCAAGTGCTTTTTCACTGTTAAACCCAGCGTTTTGCATCTTACACACATTCTAAACAGATTGATAACATTGATTTATAGATAGTGATTTGATTGTTATAGTTCAGTCAGCTAGTGTAGTGTACAGGGAGTGCAAAATTATTAGGCAAGTGGTATTTTTTGAGGAATAATTTTATTATTGAACAACAACCATGTTCTCAATGAACCAAAAAAACTCATTAATATCAAAGCTGAATATTTTTGAAAGTAGTTTTTAGTTTGTTTTTAGTTTTAGCTATTTTAGGGGGATATCTGTGTGTGCAGGTGACTATTACTGTGCATAATTATTAGGCAACGTAACAAAAAACAAATATATACCCATTTCAATTATTTATTTTTACCAGTGAAACCAATATAACATCTCAACATCCACAAATATACATTTCTGACATTCAAAAACAAAACAAAAACAAATCAGTGACCAATATAGCCACCTTTCTTTGCAAGGACACTCAAAAGCCTGCCATCCATGGATTCTGTCAGTGTTTTGATCTGTTCACCATCAACATTGCGTGCAGCAGCAACCACAGCCTCCCAGACACTGTTCAGAGAGGTGTACTGTTTTCCCTCCTTTTAAATCTCACATTTTATGATGGACCACAGGTTCTCAATGGGGTTCAGATCAGGTGAACAAGGAGGCCATGTCATTAGTTTTTCTTCTTTTATACCCCTTCTTGCCAGCCATGCTGTGGAGTACTTGGACGCGCGTGATGGAGCATTGTCCTGCATGAAAATCATGTTTTTCTTGAAGGATGCAGACTTCTTCCTGTACCACTGCTTGAAGAAGGTGTCTTCCAGAAACTGGCAGTAGGACTGGGAGTTGAGCTTGACTCCATCCTCAACCCGAAACGGCCCCACAAGCTCATCTTTGATGATACCAGCCCAAACCAGTACTCCACCTCCACCTTGCTGGCGTCTGAGTCGGATTGGAGCTCTCTGCCCTTTACCAATCCAGCCACGGGCCCATCCATCTGACCCATCAAGACTCACTCTCATTTCATCAGTCCATAAAACCTTAGAAAAATCAGTCTTGAGATATTTCTTGGCCCAGTCTTGACGTTTCAGCTTGTGTGTCTTGTTCAGTGGTGGTCGTCTTTCAGCCTTTCTTACCTTGGCCATGTCTCTGAGTATTGCACACCTTGTGCTTTTGGACACTCCAGTGATGTTGCAGCTCTGAAATATGGCCAAACTGGTGGCAAGTGGCAGTGTATACTGTGAAAGGCTAGTGTTAGGTCTGTGTGCAGGCTAGGCCTGCTAGCCTAGGTAGCCTTAAGGTGCATACACACGCACTACAGCAGTCAACGACGGGTCCGTCGGCACCTCCCACTGGGCGGGTTTTCAGCAGACTGTAGTGTGTGTGTACGCACCTTTAGCCTACTAGCTTAGGTAGGTTAGGGATTATAGTTAGTTGTGTACTTATACTAGTTTACTTAATTTGTACTGTTAGTCTGTTACAAGAGTTCTAACTTGTTATACTGGGTGCCTATCTCTGTGTACAGAACACACTGCTTCATCAGTTTCAACAAAGTGCAATGTGCAAAAGGGTGCTTATGCAGATTATTGAAAACAGCTCCATATAGTAGTAATAATTAATTCAGTCCATAGGGGGAGCTGAAATACCCCCTAATCAATATACAAAGAGGGGCGCTGCCGAGAATTAGCACAGGTGATTGTGAAATGATAGATAACAGAGTGCTCACTGTATATCTACTTTTGATAAAGGATACCCGAAGTGACATGTGACATGATGAGATAGACATGTGTATGTACAGTGCCTAGCCATGGCCGGCCTTTGACCTGTGCGACCGGAGCGATCGCTCAGGGCGCCGGCCGCCGGCTTCCAGGGGGGGGGGCGCCGCGCTCCTGCCGCCCTGGCCGCATATTTATTATGTGCTGCAGCGGCTGCGGCGACTGCTGCTTGGGCTAGTGCGTCTCCCCCCTGGCTCCGCCCCCTGTTGCCGCTGGGGGTGATGGGGGCGAAGACCAGCAACTGCTGCCTCTTGGAGTCACTCAGTGCGAGACTCCGCCTGGCGCTCGGCTCCCGTGATAGGAGGGATGGAGCCAGCCAGGAGCGCTGAAGCACGCAGCACGTGTGCCGGCAGCTACCCTGCCCTGCGACTGTCCTCCTGAGTCCTGCGAGACCTGGCCATCTCCTCTCCTGCTCCCCAAGTGACCACCAAAAGTAAGGCTCCCTCCCTCCTATTCTATGCTTGATGGGGGGGGGAGCGGGCTAATCTGCTGCCTAACTAAAGGGGAAACTTGCAGCCTAATACACTATATATACACTAAGGGGGATTATATATATATATATATATATATATATATATATATATATATATATATATATATATATATATATATATATAATGTATACACACACACACACTAAGGGGGGATCTGCCTACATATACACTAAGGGGGGATCTGCCTATATATACACTAAAGGGGGGATCTGCCTACATATACACTAAGGGGAGATCTGCCTATATATACACTAAAGGGGGATCTGCCTATATACACTAAAGGGGGGATCTGCCTACATATACACTAAAGGGGGGAGCTGCCTACATATACAAGACTAGCAGCCTATATACACTAGGGGGGGGTTGTCTATAATAGGCAGATCCCCCCCTCGTGTATATAGGCTGCTAGTCTTGTATATGTAGGCAGATCCCCCCTTTAGTGTATATATAGGCAGATCCCCCCCCTAGTGTATATAGGCTACTTGTCTTGTAAATGTAGGCAGATCCCCCCTTTAGTATATATATACATACATACATACATACATACACTAAAGTGGAGGATCTGCTTACATATACAAGTCTAGTAGCCAGGACTGTGCAGTCGGGGCAATTTTGGGCACCCGGAGTCGGAGTCGTGGTTTTATAAACTGAGGAGTCGGGCGTCGGAGTCTGGGGGGGGGGGGCACCAAAATCTGGATACGCTCAGGGCGCTGTGAAACCTAAGGCCGGCCCTGTGCCTAGCACACAAATAACTAGGCTGTGTTACTTTTTTTCTTTCTCTGCCTGAAAGAGTTAAACATCAGGTATGTAAGTGGCAGTTCCTGTCAGGACGGGGTGAGACTACAGTGTGATCCTCACACAGTGTAACCCCACACAAGAAATGACAACTATAAAACACTTTTCTAGCAAAAAATGGCTTCCGAGAGCAAGAAAGAGATAAAAAGGGTGAATAGTTCATAGATTTTAGCTCCCCCTCCAGCTATTTTCGGTAAATTTAGTTCAGCCGGCTGAGCAGGGAAGCATTTACTCGCTTACTTCCTTACTTGCGTTCCACCGCTCACCGCGTCACTTCCTGCAATGCCGCCCATGAAGTAGAGTGGGTGGCATTGCAGGAAATGACGTGGCAAGCAGTGGAACGCAAGTAAGGAAGCAAATGAGTAATTGCTTCCCAGCTTGCTGCCGGCTGAATTCAATTTAGTGAAAATAGCTGGAAGGGGGAGCCCCAGGTGAGGGAGAGGGGGTCTGACCCCCCTCCCCACCGCTCTTCCCGCTGCTCCCCCTACCTGGCTGCTACCCCCTCCAGCTTGGCTACCTATGGGGGGGAGGAGGGGTGAAGCGGCATCCTCACAAGCTTACCTCTGGCGGCAAAAAATCTAGAACCGGCCCTGGATCCGACCATCAATACTTGACTTTCTGTGCACAGAATAATTTCAGTACATTTTTCTGGATCTCTTTTGTCTTTATCCCATATATAATTGGGTTTAACATTGGTGGAAAAATCAAGTAGACGTTAGACAGGATAATCTGAGCTCCAGTAGACGAGTGGCCACCAAACCGCTGGGAAACGAAGGAGAAAAGGGCAGGGATTTAAGCCACAAGGATGACACATACATGAGTGACGCACGTACTCCCAACTTTATGTCTGGCATATCGAGACGGGAGTCTTAGGACAGCTCTTACAATCATGGAATAGGACACGCCAATACATATGGCATCTACACCCACCACAAGTAGGGCAACTATTAACCCATACACAATATTAATACTGATGCTTGCACAAGACAATTTAGCCACGGCAATGTGCTCACAATATGTATGCTCAATCACGTGACTGCCACAAAATGGCAGCCTCCTAACCAGAAAAGGATGTGGAAATACCAAAAGGGGCCCACTCATGGCCACCATGAGTCCAATTTTTGTAATCAGCGTATTTGTCAAGATGGTGGAATATCTCATTGGTTGGCACACGGCTACATAGCGATCAAAAGCCATAGCCAGGAGGACGGAAGAGCCCATGATAGAGAAGGAATGTATAAAGAACATTTGGGTAAGACAGCCTTCGAAGGAGATCTCACGGAGGTTAAACCAGAACAGCAGGATCATCTTGGGAAGGGTGGAATTGGATTGGACAAGGTCTGAAAATAACAGCATACTGAGGAAGATGTACATGGGCTGGTGGAGACTTTCTTCTGTTTTTATGACAAACAAGACGCAAAAATTAGCCAACAATGTTATTGTGTACATGACGCAGACAGGGAATGAGATCCAGACCTGATCATCTTCCAGTCCAGGAATCCCAATCAGGATAAAATAAGATGAGTTCAGGTTAGTGGCCACACTCTCCATGGCCCTGCCGTGGTCTTGTCCAATGTTTTAGCCCTTTATTTAAGGTCCATTAGTCCAATAAAGTCAAGAAACACTTCAGGGATTTCTGTCAAGATGAAACATAATTTTCCAGTGCCCCAAAAGACAAAAAAGAGAATGAAAATATATGAGAACTGCCACAAACCATTTATTGTTTTTTGTTGTAAATAAAATACAAGAGGTAGTAAAAAAAAGTCTAAAGGACTTAATTACAAAAACAATGTAAAGTTGGATCAAGATAGTAAAGGTAGCCATAGATTTGGTAATTTTTAGTTAATGAATTAATAAGGTATTGAAAAAGACAACTTGATTAGTAGATCTCTCTGCCAAGATTTTGTCCCATTGGTTGGAATTCATACAGTGTTCCAGTAAATGTTACGATGCTGGCAGATGCAGGTTGGAGCTATCCGGTGAATCAGAAGTAATCTTTGCATGTTAGAGACTTTATGCTAGATTCAAATGCTATTTCTGGAATGCAAAGTATACCACTTAATAAAACTTTTGAAAACAAATTCCACAAAGGGTGATAGAGAAAGACTGCTTTGCAGAATTTTTTTCTAGGAAATCTTTCTGTGATAACAACCATTCTAATCAGGGCTGGATTTGTACTCTTTACTGCCCAAGGCCACTGTCAGCTGATAGCCAGATGATCCTCTCCAGTATAGGTAGCCCTTTGACCCTTCCCTCCAGTATAGGTAGCCCTTTGACCCTACCCGCCAGTATAGGTAGCCCTTTGACCCTACTCTCCAGTATAGGTAGCCCTTTGACCCTACCCTCCAGTATAGGTAGCCAGATGTCGCTCCCCCAGCTTAGGTAGCCTGAAGACCCACCTTTCCCTCCAGTATAGGTATACTGATGACCCCTCCCCCTTCCCTCTTGTACAAGAAGCTAGTGGACCCTCCCCCCTTCCATACAGATAGCATGATGATCCCCTCCCTCCAATGTAGATAGCCAAGTGTCCCTTCCCCCTAGTACAGCCTGCTGCCTACCCGCCCTTGATCCTGTGGTGCCGTAGGCAATGGCCTATGTGGCCTTGGCTTAAATCCAGCCCTGATTCTAATAATGTGGTGAAAATGAGAAAGCCTAGAGTGTATCGTGTTAAAGAAAAAAGCACTTGAATCCTTGCATCCTTTCTGGAAGGAACTGGAAGATTAGCGGGTAATAACGATGGCAAATTTTCAGCTGGACCTGTGTGGCCAATCAGGGGTGAGCACTGGCGTAACAAGATGCACACCCCTGTAGAAACAGACATATTCTAAGCAATGTGATGCCCCTTACACATAGGCCAGGTCGGGGAGGACATGCGTCTCACAAGAAGGGTTTTTATGGCACAAATGTGTATAACTGATAATCTGTATCCTTTATAATAATAAAAAATAAATACTTAAACCAAACACAATTTTAAAACAAAGTGATTTTCATCCAACACATTATACATTGCCACTGTAGCCTATTGGTTTTATTCTAAACTTATTGACACCTAGCTAGATATTTTCTTGTTCTTGTTCTTAGTCACACCCTGATGATTCGCCCACAGTGGGTGGGAAATGTATCAGTGGGCGGAGCTGACAGTGCCCATGTGTGACACTGCACGCTGCTGGCCAATGTGGACATCCTGAGCGTTGATTCGCAAAGTGGTTCTACTGGTCTGGAAGTAGCTTGAAGGCTTCTGGTGAGGGACAAAATTGGGTACACACTGAATCATCCCTATCACTCCTTGAGGGAGGACTAAGCTCTAAGCTTTGCTTATACTGCTGTGGGACTACATAAATTGGTCCACTACTGACCTGCAACACCTATATTGCTGCTTTTCAGGCTGACCCTCTGCTCCCTATGGGATTCCCCCAGAACTAGGCCTATTGGCAGGATCCCTAACATCATACATCAGCTTTGCTGCTCTGTGAATGTGCAGGTGACCTGCAAGTGGGTATGTGTGTGAGTGACGAGTGCATGCCGGATTAGTTTAACAGATTATATGGAATGACGTGGGTCAGAGGTGTAGCTGTAGGAGAGCAGCCCATGCAAGTGTGTTGAAGGGGGTAGGGACCCGGAGCTGGGGGTGGGGAGGAGCTCAAACCTCCCTTCCTCCAGTCCAGGCCTGGATTTGCATCACAGGAGCCTATAGGAACAGATGTCCTGGCACCCTAGACTCCACCCTCCATGAACCTACAAACCCTGCCAAACCAAACCGCAAGTGTGCTGGTTCTCCCTTGCTTCCCTTGCTTGAAGGGAGATCTCATCAGTGGAAAGCTAAGAGCCAGGTGAGTATACTCCGCTCAGGACTCTGCATAGGGAAGGAGGGATGGAGATACAAGGGGAGCAGAGTGAGCTGCCTTTCCATCATCATGCGCCTGTAGGCACGAGCCTACAGTGCCTTGTGGTGCATCCGGCCCCGGTCCATCTTTCAGATCAGGTGTTTGTGCTACACTTGTTATGATTGTGAAGATCATGATGGCTTAATTTTTTTTTATTATATTTTTAAATATAACATATCAAAATATAACAAACTATAACAATCTATATATATAAAATCGGATGTATGTGTGTATGTGTGTGTGTGTATGTGCCGCGATCACGCGAAAACGGCTTGACCGATTTGAACGAAACTTGGTATACAGATCCCTTACTACCTGGGATGATATGTTCTGGGGGTCTCGCGTCCCCCCTGCATACCTGGGCGGAGCTACAAACAGCAAATCAGATTTCACCCATTCAAGTCAATGGAAAAAATGTAAAAGGCTGCCATTCTCACAGTAATCAAGCCAGAGTCCCCACACATGGCACAGTTGGTCACTTGGTGACCGAGGTTACGAATCCAGGAAAAGTGGGAGGAGCATAACACAGCCAATCAAATTTCAGCCGTTCATTTTAAATGGAAAAATGTAAACTGCAGCTATTCTTAGACTGTTAATCGCAGGGTTCTCAAACTTGCCACAGTTGGTCACTGGGTGAATGCGATTAAGATTCAAGAAAGTGGGTGGAGCCTACAACAGCCAATCAAAATTCACCTATTGATTTTCAAGGGGAATATTAAAACTGCTGCCATTCTTACACTGTTAGTGGCAGAGGCTTCAAACCTGGTACAGTTGGTCATTGGGTGACTGGGGTCCAAATTCTCTAAAGGGGCGGGGACACAAACAGCCAATCAGATTTCCTTGCTGGATAAACTGCTTCCATTCACACATTTTTGATGCCAGGAACCTGAAAGCTCACAAACTTGGTCATTGAGTGACTGTGTGTCAAGGTTACAAAAAAGTGGGTGGAGCCAATAATAAAGTTCACTAGGAAAATATAAACTGCAGCCATTCTTACACTGTTACTGTATGTTAAGGTTAGAAAAAGTGGGCGGAACCAACAACTACATTTTATTCCAGGGGAAAATATAAACTGCAGCCATTCTTACACTGTTAATGGCGGGGTTCCCAAACTTGACACAGTGGGCCACTGGGTGACTGGGATTAATATTCAGAAATGTAGGTGGAGCCAACAACAGCCAATCAAATTTCACCTATTGATTTTCAAGGGGAATATTTACATTGCTACCATTCTTACACTGTTAATGGCAGAGGCCTCTTAGCTGATAGGTGACTGGGGTCCAAATTCACTAAAGGGGGCGGAGCCACAAACAGCTAATCAGATTTGTTAGATTGATTTCAGCCATTCTGTTATTGGCAGGGTTCTCAAACGTGACACAGTTGGTCAATGGATGAATGGGATTAATATTCAGGAAAGTGGGTGGAACCTACAACAGCCAATCAAAATTCACCTATTGATTTTTAAGGGAAATATTGAAACTGCTGCTACTTTTACACTCATAATGGCAGAAGGCTCAAGCCAGCTACAGTCGGTCATGAAGTGGCTGGGGTTCAAATGCACTAAAGGGGTGGAGCCGCAAACAGCCAATCAGATTACTTTACTGGATAAACTGCTTCCATTCACACAATTCTGATGGCAGAAACCCAAAAGCTTAAAACTTGGTCAATGGGATTTTCTGGGATTAATATTCAAAAAAAGTGGGTGGAGCCTAAAAAGAAAATCAAAATTCACCTGTTGATTTTCAAGGGGAATATTTCAATTTCTGTTATTCTTGCACTGTTAATGGCACAAGCCTCAAACCTGGTACAGTTGGTCATTGGGTCACTGGGGTTCAAATTCAGAAAAGGGGTGGAGCTACAAACAGCCAATCAGATTTGTTTCATCTCACTGGTAAATTACAAATTATTGATGCCAAGGACCCCAGAGCTCACAAACTTGGTCATTGAGTGACTGTGTGTCAAGGTTACAAAAATTGGGCGGAGCCAAAAACAAATTTCACTAGGAAAATATAAACTGCAGCCATTCTTACACTGTTAATGGCAAAGGTTCTCAAACTTTGCCCAGATGGTCACTGGGTGACTGAAATTAATATTATGGGAAGTGGGTGGAGCCTA
The DNA here is from genome assembly GCF_040937935.1 of Hyperolius riggenbachi. Taxonomy (NCBI): domain Eukaryota; kingdom Metazoa; phylum Chordata; class Amphibia; order Anura; family Hyperoliidae; genus Hyperolius; species Hyperolius riggenbachi. Next base: position 15,289,219 of record NC_090647.1, on the reverse strand, counting down.
TAATAGCCAATCAAAATTCACCTGTTGATTTTCAAGGGGCATATTTAAATTGCTTCCATTTTTGCTCTATTAATAGCAGATGCCTCAAACCTGCTACAGTTGGTCATTGGGTGACTGGGGTTCAAATGCCAGAGAGATGCAGAGCCACAAACAGTCAATCTGATTTGCTTAATTTCTATGGGAATATACAAATTATTGATGACAAAGACCCCAAAGCTCCCAAACTTGGTCATTGAGTGTTCGTGCGTTAGGGTTAGAAAAAGTGGCCAGAGCTAACACCAGCCAAATACATACCCGGGTAACGCCGATTCATCAGCTATTATTCATAAAAGTGGATGGAGCCTACAAAAGCATATCAAAATGAATCTATTGATTTTCAAGGGAAGTATTTCATTACTACCATTCTTGCACTGTTAATGGCACAAGCCCCAAACTGGGTTACAGTTATTTATTGGGTGACTGGGGTTCAAATGCAGAAAAGGGGTGGAGACACAAACAGCCCATCAGATTTGTTTCATTTCAATGCAAATTATTGATGCCAAAGACTGCAAAGCTCACAAATTTGGTCACGGAGTAATTCAGTAATTGTCTGTTACTATTACAAAAAGTGGGCTAGCCAACACCAGGCAATGTCGGGTCATCAGTGGGCGGAGACAAATAGAAATTTCACTGGGAAAATGAAAACTACAGCCATTCTTACACTGTTAGTGGCAGGGTTCTTAAACTTTGCACAGTTGGTCACTGGGTGACTGGGATTAATATTCATAAAAGAGGGTGGAGCCTACAAAAGCCAATCCAAATTCATTTATTGCTTTTCAAGGGGAATATTCAATTGCTGCCATTCTTGCACTGTTAAGGACACAAGCTTAAAACCTGGTACAGTTGGTCATTTGGTGACTGGGGTTCAAAATCAGAAAAGAGCGTGGAGTCACGGACAATCAGATTTGTTTAATTTCAATGCAAATTATTGATGCCAAACAATGCAAAGCTCACAAACTAGGTCATTGAGTAATTGTGTGTTAGGGTTAGAAAAGTGGGCGGAGCCAACAACAACCAAATACATACCCGGGCAACGCCGGGCAATCAGCTAGTATCATATAAAAGGCATAAATACAGGACACAGATAACTCTGCATAAAGCGGAGAAGCTTCCACAGATATTACATTTAGAGGTCAGTAGCACGAAGGCATCAATTACATCTTAGCACATATAGGGCCTGATTAGCAGCTCAGCTTAATGTGAAGGAGCGCTCGCTTTGTCTCCCTTACATAGCAACGCTCACTGCCATGTAAAGAGCGTGCCTTCCTTAGTTACGTGCATTGCTTACATAGTTAAAGTAACTTTCAACTGCGGGCAGTCCTGTGAAGTATCGTTACCGTGATACTTCACTCGCGGCTGCTACTATGTTCATAAACATAGTTATAACTATGTAAATTAACATAGTAGCAGCCGCTAGTGAAGTATCACGGTAACGATCAGGGCTAGATTTACCATAAGGCAGTGTAGGCTAATGCCTACAGGCGCCTGATGATAGAAATGCGACTCACTCCCCTCCCTGAGCTCCTCCCTCCTTCCCTATGCAGAGTCCTGATGAGAGTGTAAATGAGGGGTTACTCACCCGGGTCTCTACATTCCACTGACGAGATCACCCTTCAGGGCACCACTAGCTACTTAATACTGAGGTTCCTCTGGCTACCTAATACTTGTGGGCACCTCTAGCTTCTTAATAGAGTACTTCTGGCTACCTAATACTAAGGGGCACCTGTATCTACCTATGTCAGGTGAGGGAGAAGTGACGGCTGGGACAGCACACTTGCGGTGCAGTTTGGCGGGGGTTTGTAGGTTCATGGAGGGCGGAGTCTAGGGTGCCAGGACATTTGTGCCTATAGGCTCCTGTGAGGTAAATCCTGGCCTGGTAACGATGCTTCTGAGGGCCGCCCGCAGTTAAAGTTATGTGCCTTGCTATGTAAGGGAGACAAAGCTGGTGCTCCTTCACATTAAGGAACGCGGCTTAGTTCCAAGCAGGAATGGGAATGAGGTTATACACACACTTTAATCTAATTCTGTCTATTCCAGTACCCTTTAAAGTATTTAATCCCTGATGGACACTGCTTACCATACTGTACTGGTATTGTCAGATTATATTATAATGTCTGCAGGGAGCTTCAGTGGCCAGGGCCCCCCGCAGACGTATTATGGCCAGTGGCTTACCTAGAAATCACTGGGCCCCCTGCCCGCCGCTGTGTGCCCACTGCCCCCCCTTCCTGCGTTGCCCCCCCCTCCTATTACTTAAAATGGCCCTAGGCAGGCCCCCTACCAGGCCCCCCTGTGTCTGCATCCCTTGCAGGGGCTATTGTTACGCCCCTGATTGTGGTGCTCCCTTCCCCATTTATTTATTTTAAGTATTTATATAGTGCCGACATATTACGCAGCGCTGTACAGAGTATATTGTCTTGTCACTAACCGTCCCTCAGAGGGGCTCACAATCTAATCCCTACCATAGTTCTATGTGTCTATGTATGTACCGTATATTGTATGTATTGTAGTCTAAGGCCAATTTAACCTCCTGAGCATTACGTCGCTCAGGAGGTTTTGCTAGCCTGAGCTAAATCTAAAAGCCAGAGTAAATCTAATAGGTTTACTGGCTGTATAACAAGTTAGCTAGCACTAGGCTCGTTTTTTTAGGTCACCGGCACCTCCTTATCACCCCGATAGAGGCGCTATATACATACCAAGCCTCTATCCAGCGATCAGTGCAGCCTCCCCGCACAGCTCCCATCTTCACTACGGGGAGGATCACACGTGACGTCATGCGCAGACCCGATCCTCCCCATAGAGAGACCGGAGCTGTGCGGGGAGACTGTGGCGATCGCTGGAGCCAGGCTGGGTAATGTATATAGCGCCTCTATTGGGGGGATCAGGGGGTGATCGGGGGGTGCCAGCGACCTAAAAAAGCTAGCCTAGTGCTAGCTAACTTCTAATACAGCCAGGAAACCTATTACATTCACTTTGGGGGACATGTGAGGCCAGCAAAACCTCTGAAGCAGCATGTCCAACACAGTGTCGGGCATACCACTCAGGAGGTTAAGGGGAAGCCAATTAACTTATCTGTATGTTTTTTTGGGATGTGGAAAGAAACAGGAGTGCCCAGAGGAAACCCACACAGACACGGGGAGAACATACAAATGCCTTGCAAATGTTGACCTGGCTGGGATTTGAACTGGGGATCCAGCGCTGCAAGGTGAGAGCGCTAACCACTACACCACCGTGCTGCCCTATAGCATGGCCATTGCAGATCAGCTGTTCGGATAGTGTTAAGAACGCTAGCCCTTGTAATATAGTGCATCTCCCAGTAGATGAGGATAACATAGCCCTTACTGTCTGTTACACCAGGAGACCAGGCTCAGCTCTTACTGTCTGTTACACCAGGAGACCAGGCTCAGCTCTTACTGTCTGTTACACCAGGAGACCAGGCTCAGCTCTTACTGTCTGTTACACCAGGAGACCAGGCTCAGCTCTTACTGTCTGTTACACCGGGAGACCAGGCTCAGCTCTTACTGTCTGTTACACCGGGAGACCAAGCTCAGCTCTTACTGTCTGTTACACCAGGAGACCAGGCTCAGCTCTTACTGTCTGTTACACCAGGAGACCAGGCTCAGCTCTTACTGTCTGTTACACCGGGAGACCAGGCTCAGCTCTTACTGTCTGTTACACCGGGAGACCAAGCTCAGCTCTTACTGTCTGTTACACCAGGAGACCAGAACTCACCTGGCTGGACCTGTGGTGGGAGGACGTCACATCTCCGGCCGGGTCTCCTGCATTCCGCAAGCCTTCCTGTAATTATAGAGCTGCTCTGGCCTCTTCAGGGACTTCTGTGCTGCAGCCGGGAGGGAATTTCTCTACATGGCTGTTAGAGATAATTAATGTAAAATCTCTGAGGAGACACACAATTCTCCATGTCTCCTGCCTATCCTACTACCCCAGTGTGCCAGAGAGAAGCTAAAGAGGCACTCAAGACAAAACGCACATAGGACATGTGCTCATTGATGTGTAATGTTAAGTGATGGTGTTGCTATACCTTTGCTTGACTGTTATCTTTTGCAGTTTCCTTCAGAAATTGTAAAGTTGGAGAGGGTTCCACAGGATGGGGGCAGCTCTAATGAAGTCCTGTAGATGCGCATGATTCTGTGTAGCCAAATACACCAGTGACTAGGCTACTCAGGATATGTAAGCGTACCTGCTACAAGCTCTGTAATAATGCCATAAGCAAGCAAATTATGCATCAATCTATATTAAGACTAGTAACACATATCATAAAACTTCTCTCATGGGGCAAGATAGCTCCTCAAACTGATCGCGCAGGGGTGCAAGCACACACTACTCACACCATACGCACAACATCATTTCACACGCTACAAACGTGGCAGTAATTTAGCAAGACTGAGGGATAGAGTATTTCAACAGAAAATGCTGAGTCTCTCTGACGTGACCTCTGATTGCGTCACCTCCATTGCTTCCTGCCCCTCCCCCCTCCAGCATTCCTGCAATGCCCGTACAAGAGGAGAGATACAACTGTATAACTAAGGCTTGAAATAAAAACAATAAAACCGAGAGCCCAATATAGTGTAGTATTTCGGTCAGTAAAGGTAATGTATAAGAAACACAATGGATATACTTACAAACGTGGGTTGCCACAAAGACAACCACTGTAAAGGCAGAAAGAAGAAAGTTTGGTCCGCTTCAAGGTCACTCCAACAGTTTATTTGGTACGGGACAATACGTCTGTGCGTACCTCTGGGGGAGGCCCCTTTTTTGTCACTACCTACAGTTCGGAATACACTAGGATTGTCCAGACTATAAAGAAGTATCTCCCGGTTTTAGAGGGAGATGATGCCTTGCGGCCTTTCCTTCAAAATGGCGTCAAATTTGCCAGTCGTCGGGCCCCGACTTTAGGCAGTCTCCTGTCACCCAGTCTCTTTACCTCCGTTCCACAGACTTCTACCTGGTTATCTCTGAAAGGCTCATACAGATGTGCTGTTGCCACTTGTCGCTATTGCTCTGTGCATGGCCAGACCCGCACCATTCGATCACTTACCACTGGGACCTGTTTTACCATGAAACATTTTATCAATTGTGGGACAAAAAACGTGATCTATCTGGTGACGTGTACGGCATGCTCATTGCAGTACGTAGGTTGCACCACCAGACCCCTTAGGGCTAGAATTTCAGAGCATTTTTTGGGGGCAGGATGGTCCACCACACACATATCTAATGTAGCCAAACATTTTAGAAGTGTTCATGGGGGGGATATGTCCTCTTTCTCCTTTCAAGGTATAGAGAGGGTATTCTTGCCCAAGAGAGGAGGGGACTTACAAGCCCTAATTAAGAAGCGAGAGGCATTCTGGATTTTTCGCATGGAAACAAGAGCCCCATGGGGCCTAAATGCGAGATGGGACTTGGCACTTATTACTAGTTAGTTGCTCACCCTTTTGGGCTGATCATCCCCCCCCTCTAATGTTTGGGGACATCATCTTTGTTAATGCATGTCCCTACTATATCCTCCCTGTTTTACCTTCGGATCAATTTCTTGTATGCCATTACTTATACATATTATGTATGTTTTATTACAGTATTGGGGTACTTCCAGCAAAATAATCTTCTATGTGGTGTTCTCCTCTTAGGTAATTAAAACCTTTTCTATACTTTTACATTTCGTTGTTTCTTATATTGTATTTTATAATTTGTGTATTTGTAACATGAAGGGTGGAAGGAGGTTGTATTTTGCTCGGCTCCACCCTTCCATAGGTGGCTCTGGGCCAACCACTCCCCCTGTCATGCCTTTTAAACCTGTGATGATCTTGCCATAACCATGCTATGATTAAGGACCGCTGCAGGTCCGAAACATGTTAGCTGAGTGATTCTGTGGCTGTTCTGGGATAAGTCCCAAATAAACTGTTGGAGTGACCTTGAAGCGGACCAAACTTTCTTCTTTCCACTTTGACCTGTGGGCTGGTTGCCCAGGTCCAGCTTGGTTCCCACTACAAGTGCAGCGGTATTTCCACCTTTCCACTGTAAAGGCAGGTGGGGAGAATTAGGACCTGTCCCCACTCAGGTATTAAGAAGTTACTCTCTGTAGACAGGAAGAAGATGGGGATACACCCCTCCACCAAGGGTGGACTAGTTTATTTGCAGATATGTAAGAGAGGCGCCAACAAGGATAAAAACGTTTTCATATCCATTTAAAAGGGGGAAGTTGGTGGACTTAGCCCCCTCGTAGAAAAAAACGGACTATGAGACATTACTAGTAATCACAGAAACATTTGTTAGAAACTCCAAAAGTGCAACGCATTTCACGGGTCACTATCCCGCCTCATCAGGCAGTAGATTGGAGGATGCAGTGTTGGGTCTATAGCGTGGCCGAGCGCCTCTGTCAGACCCGACACTACAGACCCAACACTGCATCCTCCAATCTACTGCCTGATGAAGCGGGATAGTGACCTGCGAAACACGTTGCACTTTTGGAGTTTCTAATAAATGTTACTGTGATTTATAATAATGTCTCATAGTCCGTTTTTTTTTCTATGAGGGAGGAAAGTCCACCAACTTCCCCCTTTTAAACAGATTTTAGAATGTTTTTATCCTTGTTGGCGCCAATGTTTTACATATCTGCAACTATCTTACTAAACCTAACTGGACTCTCTCTATGGTCTCTCTCTGAAGCTTCTGGTCTTCCTCGTGTTCCCGGCACCATTGCAGAATGGCTTTAGGGTTTAAAGTAAGCCTGTTTAGAGCAGGCCACATTTCTCAGGAATCTGAGTGATGAATCTCTCCTCCTCTTCTGAGGAAGGTTCCAGGTAGTCAGGACTGGTGTGGAAAGTAGACAGGGATTCAGGCGAGTTCTGACGCTTTGATGTGACTGGGCACTAGTGTTGGGCGAACAGTGTTCGCCACTGTTCGGGTTCTGCAGAACATCACCCTGTTCGGGTGATGTTCGGGTTCGGCTGAACACCTGATGGTGTTCGGCCAAACTGTTCGGCCATATGGCCGAACTAAGAGCGCATGGCCGAACGTTACCCGAACGTTCGGCTAGCGCTGTGATTGGCCGAACGGGTCACGTGTAGTGTTGGGCGAACATCTAGATGTTCGGGTTCGGGCCGAACATGGTCGAACTCCGAACATAATGGAAGTCAATGGGGACCCGAACTTTCGTGCTTTGTAAAGCCTCCTTATACGCTACATACCCCAAATTTACAGGGTATGTGCACCTTGGGAGTGGGTACAAGAGGAAAATTTTTTTTAGCAAAAAGAGCTTATAGTTTTTGAGAAAATCGATTTTAAAGTTTCAAAGGGAAAACTGTCTTTTAAATGCGGGAAATGTCTGTTTTCTTTGCACAGGTAACATGCTTTTTGTCGGCATGCAGTCATAAATGTAATACATATAAGAGGTTCCAGGAAAAGGGACCGGTAACGCTAACCCAGCAGCAGCACACGTGATGGAACAGGAGGAGGGTGGCGCAGGAGGAGAAGGCCACGCTTTGAGACACAACAACCCAGGCCTTGCATGAGGACAAGAAGCGTGCGGATAGCAATTTGCATTTTGTCGCCATGCAGTCATAAATGTAATACAGATGAGAGGTTCAATAAACAGGGACCGGAAACGCTAACCCATCACAGATGTTCATTGTTCATGTTACTTGGTTGGGGTCCGGGAGTGTTGCGTAGTCGTTTCCAATCCAGGATTGATTCATTTTAATTTGAGTCAGACGGTCTGCATTTTCTGTGGAGAGGCGGATACGCCGCCGATCTGTGACGATGCCTCCGGCAGCACTGAAACAGCGTTCCGACATAACGCTGGCTGCCGGGCAAGCCAGCACCTCTATTGCGTACATTGCCAGTTTGTGCCAGGTGTCTAGCTTCGATACCCAATAGTTGAAGGGTGCAGATGGATTGTTCAACACAGCTACGCCATCTGACATGTAGTCCTTGACCATCTTCTCCAGGCGATCGGTGTTGGAGGTGGATCTGCACGCTTGCTGTTCTGTGTGCTGCTGCATGGGTGTCAGAAAATTTTCCCACTCCAAGGACACTGCCGATACCATTCCCTTTTGGGCACTAGCTGCGGCTTGTGTTGTTTGCTGCCCTCCTGGTCGTCCTGGGTTTGCGGAAGTCAGTCTGTCGGCGTACAACTGGCTAGAGGAGGGGGAGGATGTCAATCTCCTCTCTAAAGTCTCCACAAGGGCCTGCTGGTATTCTTCCATTTTGACCTGTCTGGCTCTTTCTTCAAGCAGTTTTGGAACATTGTGTTTGTACCGTGGATCCAGAAGGGTATAAACCCAGTAATTGGTGTTGTCCAGAATGCGCACAATGCGTGGGTCGCGTTCAATGCAATCCTAGGCCGAAGAGGTCATAGCCTAGGGTCACAAAACCTGTTTATTTGGGCAATTTCAATGGTGGCGAGTCTGACGTACATAAATCGCAGCAATGGCCGTTAGCAACGTCTGAATCTCACGAAATGTCTCATGCAGGTAGAAGACATATTGTTAGACTTGGGCTCCAAAGATGGGTTCCCTACATCTCTGCAAACCAGAGTTACAGGGCTCCAAATTTGGTAAAATCCCCCATAGGCTTTCATTGGGCCTCCTATTTACAGTTCCAAAATCTTACATCTTTTCAAAGGGCAATTACTCAGCAGTGGCAAATTTTCTAGCATTGTAGGGACCCTTAGGGGGAACATGACTGGTGAGTTTCGGGCCCCTAGGCCAAAGAGGTCATAGCCTAGGGTCACAAAAACCTGTTTATTTGGGCTATTTCAATGGTAGTGATGGTGACGTACATAAATCGCAGCAATGGCCGTTAGCAAAGTCTGAATCTCACGAAATGTCTCATGCAGGTAGAAGACATATTGTTAGACTTGGATTCCAAAGATGGGGTCCCTACATCTCTGCAAACCAGAGTTACAGGGGTCCAAAATTGGTAAAATCCCCCATAGGATTGCATTGCCTCCCTATTTCACTTTCCAAAATCTCACATCTTTTCAAAGGGCAATGGCTCAGCAGTACCAAATTTTCTAGCATTGTAGGGACCCTTAGGGGGAACATGACTGGTGAGTTTCGGGCCCCTAGGCCGAAGAGGTCATAGCCTAGGGTCACAAAAACCGGTTTATTTGGGCTATTTCAATGGTAGTGATGGTGGCGTACATAAATCTCAGCAATGGCCGTTAGCAAAGTCTGAATCTCACGAAATGTCTCATGCAGGTAGAAGACATATTGTTAGACTTGGATTCCAAAGATGGGGTCCCTACATCTCTGCAAACCAGAGTTACAGGGGTCCAAAATTGGTAAAATCCCCCATAGGATTTCATTGGGCCTCCTATTTACCGTTCCAAAATCTCACACCATTTCAAAGGGCAATGGCTCAGCAGTGGCAAAACTCACCAGTCATGATCCCCCTAAGGGTCCCTACAATGCTAGAAAATTTGGTACTGCTGAGCCATTGCCCTTTGAAAAGATGTGAGATTTTGGAAAGTGAAATAGGGAGGCAATTAAATCCTATGGGGGATTTTACCAATTTTGGACCCCTGTAACTCTGGTTTGCAGAGATGTAGGGACCCTTAGGGGGAACATGACTGGTGAGTTTCGGGCCCCTAGGCCAAAGAGGTCATAGCCTAGGGTCACAAAAACCTGTTTATTTGGGCTATTTCAATGGTAGTGATGGTGGCGTACATAAATCTCAGCAATGGCCGTTAGCAAAGTCTGAATCTCACGAAATGTCTCATGCAGGTAGAAGACATATTGTTAGACTTGGATTCCAAAGATGGGGTCCCTACATCTCTGCAAACCAGAGTTACAGGGGTCCAAAATTGGTAAAATCCCCCATAGGATTTCATTGGGCCTCCTATTTACCGTTCCAAAATCTCACACCATTTCAAAGGGCAATGGCTCAGCAGTGGCAAAACTCACCAGTCATGATCCCCCTAAGGGTCCCTACAATGCTAGAAAATTTGGTACTGCTGAGCCATTGCCCTTTGAAAAGATGTGAGATTTTGGAAAGTGAAATGGGGAGGCAATTAAATCCTATGGGGGATTTTACCAATTTTGGACCCCTGTAACTCTGGTTTGCAGAGATGTAGGGACCCCATCTTTGGAATCCAAGTCTAACAATATGTCTTCTACCTGCATGAGACATTTCGTGAGATTCAGACTTTGCTAACGGCCATTGCTGCGATTTATGTACGTCACCATCACTACCATTGAAATAGCCCAAATAAACAGGTTTTTGTGACCCTAGGCTATGACCTCTTCGGCCTAGGGGCCCGAAACTCACCAGTCATGTTCCCCCTAAGGGTCCCTACAATGCTAGAAAATTTGGTACTGCTGAGCCATTGCCCTTTGAAAAGATGTGAGATTTTGGAAAGTGAAATAGGGAGGCAATTAAATCCTATGGGGGATTTTACCAATTTTGGACCCCTGTAACTCTGGTTTGCAGAGATGTAGGGACCCTTAGGGGGAACATGACTGGTGAGTTTCGGGCCCCTAGGCCAAAGAGGTCATAGCCTAGGGTCACAAAAACCTGTTTATTTGGGCTATTTCAATGGTAGTGATGGTGGCGTACATAAATCTCAGCAATGGCCGTTAGCAAAGTCTGAATCTCACGAAATGTCTCATGCAGGTAGAAGACATATTGTTAGACTTGGATTCCAAAGATGGGGTCCCTACATCTCTGCAAACCAGAGTTACAGGGGTCCAAAATTGGTAAAATCCCCCATAGGATTTCATTGGGCCTCCTATTTACCGTTCCAAAATCTCACACCATTTCAAAGGGCAATGGCTCAGCAGTGGCAAAACTCACCAGTCATGATCCCCCTAAGGGTCCCTACAATGCTAGAAAATTTGGTACTGCTGAGCCATTGCCCTTTGAAAAGATGTGAGATTTTGGAAAGTGAAATGGGGAGGCAATTAAATCCTATGGGGGATTTTACCAATTTTGGACCCCTGTAACTCTGGTTTGCAGAGATGTAGGGACCCCATCTTTGGAATCCAAGTCTAACAATATGTCTTCTACCTGCATGAGACATTTCGTGAGATTCAGACTTTGCTAACGGCCATTGCTGCGATTTATGTACGTCACCATCACTACCATTGAAATAGCCCAAATAAACAGGTTTTTGTGACCCTAGGCTATGACCTCTTTGGCCTAGGGGCCCGAAACTCACCAGTCATGTTCCCCCTAAGGGTCCCTACAATGCTAGAAAATTTGCCACTGCTGAGTAATTGCCCTTTGAAAAGATGTGAGATTTTGGAACTGTAAATAGGAGGCCCAATGAAAGCCTATGGGGGATTTTACCAAATTCGGAGCCCTGTAACTCTGGTTTGCAGAGATGTAGGGAACCCATCTTTGGAGCCCAAGTCTAACAATATGTCTTCTACCTGCATGAGACATTTCGTGAGATTCAGACGTTGCTAACGGCCATTGCTGCGATTTATGTACGTCAGACTCGCCACCATTGAAATTGCCCAAATAAACAGGTTTTGTGACCCTAGGCTATGACCTCTTCGGCCTAGGACTGCATTGAACGCGACCCACGCATTGTGCGCATTCTGGACAACACCAATTACTGGGTTTATACCCTTCTGGATCCACGGTACAAACACAATGTTCCAAAACTGCTTGAAGAAAGAGCCAGACAGGTCAAAATGGAAGAATACCAGCAGGCCCTTGTGGAGACTTTAGAGAGGAGATTGACATCCTCCCCCTCCTCTAGCCAGTTGTACGCCGACAGACTGACTTCCGCAAACCCAGGACGACCAGGAGGGCAGCAAACAACACAAGCCGCAGCTAGTGCCCAAAAGGGAATGGTATCGGCAGTGTCCTTGGAGTGGGAAAATTTTCTGACACCCATGCAGCAGCACACAGAACAGCAAGCGTGCAGATCCACCTCCAACACCGATCGCCTGGAGAAGATGGTCAAGGACTACATGTCAGATGGCGTAGCTGTGTTGAACAATCCATCTGCACCCTTCAACTATTGGGTATCGAAGCTAGACACCTGGCACAAACTGGCAATGTACGCAATAGAGGTGCTGGCTTGCCCGGCAGCCAGCGTTATGTCGGAACGCTGTTTCAGTGCTGCCGGAGGCATCGTCACAGATCGGCGGCGTATCCGCCTCTCCACAGAAAATGCAGACCGTCTGACTCAAATTAAAATGAATCAATGCTGGATTGGAAACGACTACGCAACACTCCCGGACCCCAACCAAGTAACATGAACAATGAACATCTGTGATGGGTTAGCGTTTCCGGTCCCTGTTTATTGAACCTCTCATCTGTATTACATTTATGACTGCATGGCGACAAAATGCAAATTGCTATCTGCACGCTTCTTGTCCTCATGCAAGGCCTGGGTTGTTGTGTCTCAAAGCGTGGCCTTCTCCTCCTGCGCCACCCTCCTCCTGTTCCATCACGTGTGCTGCTGCTGGGTTAGCGTTACCGGTCCCTTTTCCTGGAACCTCTTATATGTATTACATTTATGACTGCATGCCGACAAAAAGCATGTTACGTGTGCAAAGAAAACAGACATTTCCCGCATTTAAAAGACAGTTTTCCCTTTGAAACTTTAAAATCGATTTTCTCAAAAACTATAAGCTCTTTTTGCTAATTTTTTTTTCCTCTTGTACCCACTCCCAAGGTGCACATACCCTGTAAATTTGGGGTATGTAGCATGTAAGGAGGCTTTACAAAGCACAAAAGTTCGGGTCCCCATCGACTTCCATTATGTTCGGAGTTCGGGTCGAACACCCAAACATCGCGGCCATGTTCGGCCTGTTCGGCCCGAACCCGAACATCTAGATGTTCGCCCAACACTACTGGGCACCACAGGCCAATGACAATAAGGTTCTAGCAGCACCGTTATAAAGTAGGCCGGCTTCTGCACATTACATCAATTTTACAAGACCTATTATGGTCTCAGTTAAAGAGGAACTCTAACTGCATTAGGCTGGGTGGGGAAGAAGCTCCATCGCAACCTCAAAGGCCAAACAGACGCTAAGAAACCTAAGTAATTCTATTTTTCACCATGTGGGCTTTATTGTTTATTTGTTAATTATTATTATTATTTTTTTTTTTGGGTGAATTTTTTCTTTAATCCTTAATACATTTTCCCTTTCTTTAATAAACTATGTAAAATCATTTAGGCGATCTCCATATTGAATCTGCTTTTGTACACTACATTAGGGCCCATTTCCACTGGCGCATTGCCGCGGTGTGATGCGATCATCACATCACACCGCATCACAGCCAGCCATGGGTGGCCGCGGTGCTGCGCGATGCGGCATGGCTCAATATGGGCCCATTTCCACTGGCGATAGGCTGCATCACGCCGCAGGCACTTCCGGAAGCCTGGATGTGACCGTCAGTTCTTGGATACGAGAATCGGATGCATGTTGCGATAATCTGCAGCATGCATCCGATTCTTTTCCCGGACAGCATCGGGTTGCAACGCAATGGCCTCAATTCTGGTAGTGTTATCAAACAAAATACCTTGTGTGAAGTAATTTACCTCATGAGGTAATGACATTTAGCAATTCTGGTAGGATTTAGTCATGTTTTACCTCATGAAGTAAATTATGAGGTAATTCATGAGGTAATTTACCAAAAATAGCTATTCTCATGGAAATTAGGGGGCATGTTAGCACATAATTTACTGATCAGTTTAAGACCTGCCTGTACCTGGAGGTAAAGTCAATTTGTATGCATGTTGCTGTTATATAGACCTGGCTGCATATACTGGGGACACCCATAGATCTTGCTACCTATTCTGGAAACACCCATAGACCTGGCTATCTAAACTGGGGACACCTATAGACCTGGCTACTTATACTATACTATATACTGGCTACTTATACTATACTATACTATAGACCTGGTTACTTCCACTGGGGATACCTTTTGACCTGGTTACCTATACTGGGGGCACCTATTTTGGGGGAACTGCTACCAGATTAAATATTTTTGGGGAACCACTGCTGCCAGATTAAGTTTATTTTTGGAAACAGCTGCCACATTGTGTGTATTTTTAGTCAGATTACATCTATTTTAGGGGAAACACCTTTTACACCACTGCCAAGGTCATGTACATTTTGCCCCACCCATGACCATGCCCACATTTTGTTGCATGACCACACCCATTTTTGGGTTTTTTATCAGTATAAAATATCTGTTGTTGTCAGTAAATTATTATATCTTAGTCTGTAAAAAAATAACGTGAAAGGTGGGCAACTCTGGTACGGGGCCCCATAATCTCCTATTCTCCGGGAGCCGCATGAGTTGTCAGTCCGCCCCTGCCCTGGAGGCGTGATTTGGTCGGTCAGACCAGAGGAGCTGGTGAGTTATACCCTGAAGGGGTGGCCTGAATTGTGTTGTGCATAGAAAGATTGAAAAGTCCCTGTACCCTGAATATGCATTGTTAATTACCAGCAAAACCCTGGACTATGTTTGCTGAACTTGGACTCTTTCTTACAATATTATTACACACAAGTTGGTGCATTGTTTTAACAGGTGTATAAGACATATCTTAAAGGGATACTGTAGGGGGGTCGGGGGAAAATGAGTTGAACTTACCCGGGGCTTCTAATCAGGGGTGTAACTAGAAATCACTGGGCCCCCCTGCGAATATTTGGATGGGGCCCCCCCCATAGGTGCCAAATAATCGTAATGGGGCAGCGTTTCACTGTAAAATAATTGTAAAGTGGGCAGCATTTTACCAGACAATCGTAATGTGGGCCATAAAGTCGTAATGTGGGCAGAGTTCACCAGAAAATCGTAATGTGGGCCTTTAGAAAATCATAATGTGGGCAGAGTTCACCAGAAAATCGTAATGTGGGCACCAGTCACCAGAAAATCGTAACGTGAGCAACAGTCACCAGAAAATTGTAACGTGGACAGCATTCACCAGACAATCGTAATGTGGGCAGCGTTCACCAGAATATCGTAATGTGGGACAGAAAATCGTAATGTGGGCAGAGTTCACCAGAAAATCGTAATGTGGGCAGCGTTCACCAGAAAATTGTAACATGGACAGCATTCACCAGACAATCGTAACGTGGGCAGTGTTCACCAGAAAATCGTAATGTGGGCCAGAAAATCGTAATGTGGGCAGAGTTCACCAGAAAATCGCAATGTGGGCAGCAGTCACCAGAAAATCGCAATGTGGGCAGCAGTCACCAGAAAATCCTAATGTGGGCAGCAGTCACCAGAATATCGTAATGTGGGCAGCAGTCATCAGAAAATCCTAATGTGGGCAGCAGTCAGTCACCAGAATATCATAATGTGGGCAGCACACACCAGAAAATCCTAATGTGGGCAGCAGTCACCAGAAAATCCTTATGTGGGCAGCAGTCACCAGAAAATCGCAATGTGGGCAGCAGTCACCAGAAAATCGCAATGTGGGCAGCAGTCACCAGAAAATCGCAATGTGGGCAGCAGTCACCAGAAAATCGCAATGTGGGCAGCAGTCACCAGAAAATCGCAATGTGGGCAGCAGTCACCAGAAAATCCTAATGTGGGCAGCAGACACCAGAAAATCGCAATGTGGGCAGCAGACACCTGAAAATCGCAATGTGGGCAGCAGACACCTGAAAATCGTAATGTGGGCAGCAGACACCTGAAAATCGTAATGTGGGCAGCAGACACCTGAAAATCGTAATGTGGGCAGCAGACACCTGAAAATCGTAATGTGGGCAGCAGACACCAGAAAATCGCAATGTGGGCAGCAGTGACCAGAAAATCGCAATGTGGGCAGCAGTGACCAGAAAATCGTAATGTGGGCAGCAGACACCTGAAAATCGCAATGTGGGCAGCAGACACCAGAAAATCGTAATGTGGGCAGCAGACACCATAAAATCGCAATGTGGGCAGCAGACACCAGAAAATCATAATGTGGGCAGCAGACACCTGAAAATCGCAATGTGGGCAGCAGACACCAGAAAATCATAATATGGGCAGCAGACACCTGAAAATCATAATGTGGGCAGCAGACACCTGAAAATCGCAATGTGGGCAGCAGACACCTGAAAATCGTAATGTGGGCAGCAGACACCAGAAAATCATAATATGGGCAGCAGACACCTGAAAATCGTAATGTGGGCAGCAGACACCTGAAAATCGCAATGTGGGCAGCAGACACCTGAAAATCGTAATGTGGGCAGCAGACACCAGAAAATCGCAATGTGGGCAGCAGTGACCAGAAAATCGTAATGTGGGCAGCAGACACCTGAAAATCGTAATGTGGGCAGCAGTCACCAGAAAATCGTAATGTGGGCAGCAGTGACCAGAAAATCGTAATGTGGGCAGCAGACACCTGAAAATCGTAATGTGGGCAGCAGACACCAGAAAATCGCAATGTGGGCAGCAGACACCAGAAAATCGTAATGTGGGCAGCAGTGACCAGAAAATCGTAATGTGGGCAGCAGACACCAGAAAATCATAATGTGGGCAGCAGACACCTGAAAATCGCAATGTGGGCAGCAGACACCTGAAAATCACAATGTAGGCAGCAGACACTAGGAAAAAAAATGCACCTGTGAAAAAGAAACAATTCACTTACCTGACAGAAGTCTTCTCCTCTCCCGGCATCTGGCTCGCAGCTCCCCGAGTCCTCCTGCAGCACATCTCCCGCGCTGACAGGCAGAGTGCAGGGCTACGGCAAGATGGCTGCCGAAGCCTGTACTAGAGACACAAATAGTCTCCAGTGTAGGGCTTCTTCGGCGGCCATCTTGCCGTAGCCCTGCTCTGCCTGCCGGAGACTATGCAGGCTGCTGGAGCGGGGCTGCGGGGAATGAACTGGCGCAGCGTCTATTAGACGCTGCGGCCAGTTGAGCACCTTGCTGGGGGGTCCAGAGCAGCGCTCCCCCCATGCACAGTGAGCGGGCCCCAGTGCAGCCCCGGGCCCCCCTGCGGCTGAGGGGGTCGCATCCCCGGTAGGTACGCCGGTGCTTCTAATGGTCCCCCGCAGACATCCTTTGCCTGCCCAGCCACTCACCGATGCTCCGCCCCCGCAGACATCCTGTGCCCTCGCAGCCACTCACTAATGCTCCGCCCCCGCAGACATCCTGTACCCGCACAGCCACTCACCGATGCTGCGGCCCCGCCTCCGGTTCACTTCCGGAATTTGCGACTTTGAGTCGGAAAACCACTGCACCTGCGTTGCCGTGTCCTCGCTCCTGCTGATGTCACCAGGAGTGCACTGCGCAGGCACATACCATACTGGGCCTGCACAATACACTTCTGGTGACGTCAGTGGGAGGGAGGGCTCGGCCGCTAAAGCGCAGTGGTTAACAGACTTTAAACTCTGAAATTCCAGTAGTGAACCAGAGGCGGGGCCGGAGCATTGGTGAGTGGCTGCGCGGGCACAGGACGTCTGCGGGGGACCATTAGAAGCCCCGGGTAAGTTCAGCTCATTTTCTCCCCGACCCCCCTACAGTATCCCTTTAAGTGACAGCTATAAGATACACTTTTACCTCTTCATTCTCTTTTTATATGTGAGCACTTTGTTTTATATTTTATAATTCATAGTTTAGCTCTCCTTTTTGGACATAACTCATGGTTTAGCTCTCTATGGTGTTGATTCACTAAACTGTGTTATGCTTTTCACGCGCATTGTAACGCACGTAAAGTTTTCCGTGCACTAAGAAAGGTTTTTCGCGTGTTAACACGGCACAAATACCAGTAAAAAAACGCGCTGTGCTGCGTTAATGTGCGAAAACCTTTCTTAGCGTGCTACGCGTTTGCACGGTTTAGTTAATCAACCCCCTTATCTATTTATCTCATGAATTATCTCTCCTTATTTGTTTATCTCCTGCATTAGCACTCCTTACAGTTAAGGTGAGAAATAAGAAACCTTTGTGAATCACCCCGTTGTCAGTCTGCAGCAGCAGCACAGCAGAGCTCACACACACCCGGAACAGTAAAGGATTCAATGCAAAGTTACTTTGCAGAACTGTTATTCAGGGCGGCAGGCGTGTAAATAGAGGGGACCAGTCCTTGCAACCGCAGGGGGGCCCAGAGCTGTAAGGGGGCCCCAACTATTGACCCTCCCTTCCTCCCATACAGGCTCCATCCTTCAGATCCGGTGTTTTGTAGCTACTCCTGTTATGGGTGTGACGATCAGGATGGCCACACTTGTTGTATGACCCCTGTGTGATGCCCCTCCAGCTGTAAGAGTCACAAGGGGTTGGCAAGGGAAAGGGTGTAAATGTTGGGGGCCCCTATCAAAGTTTTGCTGGAGGGGCCCATGTTTTATAGTTACACAGGCCTCCGTAGAAGCGCATTGCGCGAAACGGCCATAAGGCTCTTCCTCCCCTGCACCCACCGATCCACTCACAGCCATCTCTGGTATGTTATGTAACTTTTTGATGTATGCACGCTTTCAGCAATGTTTTTTATGACAAGTAATTTTGAATAAAGTGAATGACAACAGTGCCGGCGCTGTTCTCTTTCTTTCTGCATATAGTTACGCAGGCTCCTGATTATTATTATTTATTTATATAGCGCCAACCTCTTCTGTAGCGCTGTACATAGTACACACAGCGCAAACATCTTCCGTAGCGCTGTACATAGTACAAACAAATTATGGGGAACAAATATACATAAGAAATACAAGACACTGTACAGTCATGACATTGAATAGAATAAATACAAATACATACATAGTTGATGTGGTGTTGGTACATGTACATATGTTAAAATTACAGCAGTATGAGAAACACTAGGAAGCGGTCCCTGCCCTTGCGAGCTTACAATCTAGAGGGTAGTGGGGAGGAAACACTAGGAGGAGGTCCCTGCCCTTGCGGGCTTACAATCTAGAGGGTAGTGGGGAGGAAACACTAGGAGGAGGTCCCTGCCCTTGCGAGCTTACAATCTAGAGGGTAGTGGGGAGGAAACACTAGGAGGAGGTCCCTGCCCTTGCGGACTTACAATCTAGAGGGTAGTGGGGAGGAAACAGAAGGCGGTCCCTGTCCTTGCGGGCTTACAATCTAGAGGGTAGTGGGGAGGAAACACTAGGAGGAGGTCCCTGCCCTTGCGGGCTTACAATCTAGAGGGTAGTGGGGAGGAAACAGGAGGCGGTCCCTGTCCTTGCGGGCTTACAATCTAGAGGGTAGTGGGGAGGAAACACTAGGAGGAGGTCCCTGCCCTTGCGGACTTACAATCTAGAGGGTAGTGGGGAGGAAACAGAAGGAGGTCCCTGCCCTTGCGAGCTTACAATCTAGAGGGTAGTGGGGAAGAAACAAAAGGGAAGGAAACACAAGGATTAGTGGGTGAGCCAGTGTGCCTTCAGTGCTGCCTAGAGCAAATTATAGGCTTGTCTGAACAGGTGTATTTTCAGAGTACGTTTGAAGGTTTCCAGACTCGTGGCATGACGAGCATCCTGATATGGATGTGTGTGGGCCACGGCTACACCTATGTGTTGGTTGGGGATGAGATGGGAATATTATCACACATAACCAGGATCGGACTGGGCCACAGTAGTACAGTATTTTCTCTCGGTGGGCCCTGCCTCCAGGTCTCTGGTGGGCCCCCCTCCTTGTCTGACAGAGCTCCAATTGCTGCCTGCAGCACAAAAATTCTCTTCTCAGTGCTGTAATCACTCATGCTGAGAGCAGTGGCGTAGCTAAGGAGCTGTGGGCCTCGATGCTAATTTTACAATGGGGCCCCCCAAGCACTCTTTACATAACAATTGATATGACGCACCAAAACCTGCCAATGGCAACTACAGTGTCAGAGGTGCAAGAAGGGGATGGGAAATAGCTTGTTAATGATTACCACTGTTCAAAGTATCTATAGAAGTGATTATTATGAGCACAGGACCAATAGAGAGGTAATACTGTAGTTGAGGGAGGGCCCTTCGGGGCCCCTTTGGCCCAAGGGTCCCGATGCGGTCGCAACCTCTGCAAAGTAGGACATTACTTTATATTGAAGGAGGGGACTTTATGCAAAGTTTTGCTGGGCAGCAGTGTCTCTGAATTACAATGCTGCTAAGATCATGTACATTTGGCCCTGTCCAGAATACATCATGACCACGTCCACCTTCCGGAGCATGGTCACACCCTTTTTTCACTGCAATCATGGGATGTGTGGGCACCAGGTTGAAATTTCTTTGGTGGGCCCCCAGTGTTCCAGTCCGACCCTGCACATAACCTCATCAGTACTTGACTTTTTGTGGACAGAACAATTTCTGGATGTTCCTCTGGATCTCTTTAGACATCATCCCATATATTATTGGATTCAACATTGGTGGCAAGATCAGGTAGAGGTTAGAGAGGATGATCTGTGTAGAAGTAGCTTTATGTCCTCCAAACCTTTGAGAAATAAAGGAGAAAAGTGCAGGGAGATAGCTCAGAAGAATGACACATGCATGAGTGACACATGTGCTGCCAACTTTGTGTCTGGCTTCTCGAGACTGGAGCCTAAAGACAGCAATTATAATCATGGCATAGGAAACTGCAATACATACGGCATCTACACCTATCACAAGCAGAGCAGCTGTCAATCCATATATAATATTAATTTTGATGCTTGCACATGACAATTTAGCCACAGCAATGTGTTCACAATAAGTATGTTGAATTACGTGACTCCTGCAAAACAGCAATCTTCTGACCAGGAAAGGATGTGGAAATATCATGAGAAATCCTCTCATGACCACTAAGAGTCCAATTTTTGCAATCCGTGTATTTGTTAAGATGGTGGAATATCTCAGTGGTTGGCACACAGCTACATAGCGATCAAAAGCCATGGCCAAGAGAATGGAGGAGACCATGACAGAAGAACAATGTGTGAAGAACATCTGGAGAAGGCAACCCTCAAAGGAGATCTCACGGAGGTTGAACCAGAAGAGCAGGATCATTTTGGGGAGAGTCGAATTACATTTGATAAGGTCCACGAGCAAGAGCATGCAGAGGAGGAGGTACATGGGCTGGTGAAGGCGTTTTGATCTTTTTATGATAAGCAGAAGACCAACATTAACCAAAAAAGTTATTAGATACATAAAGAAGACAGGGATTGCAATCCAGACATGGAAATCTTCCAGTCCTGGAATACCAATCAGAATAAAAGAAGAAGAGCTCAGGTTGGCACTAAAACTCTTCATGGTCCTGCTGTGTCCTTATCCGACTGTTCATACCTTCATCTAACATCCACCAGTCCAATAAGTCCAAAAGTTAAGACATATTTCAGAAAATTAACATAAAGATGAAAGCGTTATCTGGTGTTTAAAAATAGGCAATAACAATGCTACAGTAGTCTCTTGCCCGAACTTGTCTCAACTCAAACCTGTTTTGTCTTGACCCAAACTTTTCAGAATGAATGTATTAATTAAATATAGAAAAATACACTTTATAATG
Organism: Hyperolius riggenbachi; assembly: GCF_040937935.1. NCBI lineage: Eukaryota > Metazoa > Chordata > Amphibia > Anura > Hyperoliidae > Hyperolius > Hyperolius riggenbachi. The sequence goes on along the minus strand of NC_090647.1, from coordinate 15,267,824 downwards.
ATGTGAAGAGCCAACCCAGGCAAGAATCATCTCCACCCGCTGGAATTTACGCAGTTGCTGGGTAGATGTTTCGATGTTCACATCTGGCAGATTCAGACTTAAAGAAACAGGTGAATCAGAGGTAGTCCATACAAAATGGAGACTTTTAGATATATTCAGATAAACGCTATATAAAATGGTGAGAAGGCAAGAATGTCAGATGTTACTAGCGAAGCTTTCAACGTCTGTATCTCTATCAGTGTGGTGATTATATTAAAACAAATGTTTACCATGTGCAAGTGGAAGAAGTCCAGGTGTTTGTCAAGCTTGGAAGAATGATAAATATGCTGTATGACTAAAGGTGGCCATACGTCAGGTGACTTGGCGGCCGATAGATCATGCAATTTGATTATTATATTTGGAATCAGATGAAAATCGGTGTTGCCAAGTGCATGCCTGATCGACAATGGGACCAATTTCGGGCCGATTGTTGGTTGCATTAGTCGATCGGACATGCTGCAAGATGTAAGGCTGACTTGCTCGATCGTGTGCAAGGTGGTAACGGCAATAGATATTGGGACGAGCAATGAACGTGACGAGACCCCCGACACTGTCCCCCTAATTTGTAATGTACCCCCATGGTGCCCAGTGCGATATACACTACCTGTCCATGGCTGCTGCTTGTCCTCCGCTGACCTGGACGCACTCCTTGCTCCATACACGCACTCCACACGGTTGCCTGAGTACCGGGGGGCGTGTGTATGCCGGCAGCCATGTGGGGAGCGTGCATGAAGAGAGGCGTGTGTCCGGACTCAGCGGCGGACAAGCAGCAGCCATGGACAGGTAATGTACATAGCACTGGGTACCTGGGGGTGGGGGGGTATCTCATTATACATTGGGGGGATGGCGAGGTGGCGGATGCGGCGCACAAGACATGACATTGATCGGGAATCGGCCTGGGGTGTATGGGCAGCTGACAGATCTCTCTCTAATCAGATTTGATTAGAGAGAGATTTGTCTCTTGGTCACTCTGTCCATCATCGCCTGATGTATTGCTATCTTAAAGAGAACCCGAGGTGGGTTTGTGACATGAATATTTGGACACAGAGGCACATTCTGCATACAATGCCCAGCCTCTGTGTCCTTACAGTGCACCCCCAGTCTCCCCCGGGCTCTGCTGTCCCCGTTATAAAAACCTCCAGGCTAGCGAACCTCAGTATTATGTAGCTACAGGTGCCCCTTAGTATTAGGTACCCAGAGCTATCCTCAGTATTAAGTAGCTACATATGGCCCCAACTATTAGGTAGCTAGAGGTGCCCCTGACTGAGGAGTTCTGGTCAGTGGAATGTCAAACCTGCATGAGGGACCTCTCATTTACACTCCGCTCAGGTCTCTGCATAGGGAAGGAAAGAGAGAGGCACTCGGGGAGGAGAGTGAGCCGCCTTTCCATCATCAGGCGCCTGTAGGCACGTGCCTACCCTGCCTTATGGTAAATCCGGCCCTGATCAAATTGTAACTGTGTTTTTTGTGAAGACTATAATGTACTTGGCCTGATTTGCTTTCAGTAGAGGAAAAGTTTGTTCCTTATTTGTCTGCTATGAAAGTATTCATGGATTTAGATCTTCATAGCTTAACCATTTAATGACACCCTAACGTATTAAAACGTCATGCTTTACCCTATTAACAGCAACATGACGTTTTAATACGTCGCGCGTTCCCGCCGCACCTACCGCCGTCTGTGCGCCGCTACCGCCGCCGTTTTCGCCGGAATTCCGTGCTGAGTGATTGGGGAAGAGAACGGTCCTCTACCCAATCGCAGTGCCTGGAGTGAATGGACGTGACCGCGCACAGCGGCTACGTCCATTCACAAAAACAGGAAATTGTTACTTTTCAATAAAGTGTAAAAAAAAAAAAAAAAGTGATCACTTCCTATAACGAGGTGTTCACTAGCGCCATCTTGTGGCCAAAATACATACATACACATGTACATACACATCATTAATAAAATTACACTTCCAACCCTCCCCCCCCCCCCCCAAAAAAAAAAAACACTTGTAAAAAAAAAATCAGCTTAAAATAAATAAATAGTTGCCTTATGGACTCAGCTTTTTTTAATCTATATTTTATGGGGGAAAATTTATTTTAATTTATTACATTGGGACTGGTAATTATGGAAACAGTAAATTCGGGCGCCTGAGGCTAGTGGACAAATCGGGCGCCGCCATTCACTTCTATAATAAATATCGTTTAATGGGCGCCCGGTAGGAAAAAAGGGCGCCGGAGAAAACTAACGTTTTAAAAGCGGCGCCCGGAGACTTAATGTTTTATTACTGTTTCTCATGATTACACATTATTTAATGATTTATACATGTTTAAATATTATTTTTAAACGAAAACCAGTACAATATTTTTCCCAAACATTATTTTTAAACGAAAAACATTACTTTTTTTTTTTTTTTTTTTACATTATTTTTAAACGAAAACAATTACAGGGGGGTCTTAGGTTTAGGCACCAACAGGGGGGTCTTAGGTTTAGGCACCAACAGGGGGTCTTAGGTTTAGGCACCAACAGGGGGGTCTTAGGTTTAGGCACCAACAGGGGGGTCTTAGGTTTAGGCACTAACAGGGGGGTCTTAGGTTTAGGCACCAACAGGGGGGTCTTAGGTTTAGGCACTAACAGGGGGGTCTAGGGGTTAGGGGTAGGTACAGGGAGGGTTACTTAGGCACCAACAGGGGGGGTCTTAGGTTTAGGCATCAACAGGGGGGTCTAGGGGTTAGGGGTAGGTACAGGGAGGGTTACTTAGTAATTTTTTTTTTAAACGTTATTATGCGTTTCATTATTTAAACGAAAGATTAACGTTTTTACAATTGCCGATTTAATACACATTATTTAATGATTTATAACGTTTAAAAACATTACTTTTAAACGAAATACATTTTTAAACGTAATCCATGTTTATCGTTAAAAACCCGGCGCCCTTTTTTCCCATCGCCCCTTTTTAACGTACGCGGTAATTATGGCCAGGAAAAAAAAAAATAAACAGAAAAATAACACCTATATTTCAAAATAATATATTGTCGCCATGCATTGTGATAGGGACATAATTTAAATGGTTTAATAATCGGGACAACTGGGCAAATAATATGTGTTTGTTTTATCCACAGGAGAATGTTTAATTTTAAAACTATAATGGCTAAAACCTGAGAAATAATGATTTTTTTTCTTTCTTTTTTTCTTTCTCATTAAAACGCATTTAGAATAAAAAAAATTCTTAGCAAAATGTACTACCCACAGAAAGCCTAATTGGTGGCGAAAAAAACGAGGTATAGATCATTTTCTTGTGATAAGTAGTAATAAAGTTATTAGGGAATAAAAAAGAGGAGCACTGACAAGTGAAAATTGCTCTGGTCCGTTAGAGTAAAAACCTTTGGGGGTGAACTGGTTAAATGGGTAATACCTCTGCCTTTCCAGTCATTTAGTGCAGTGCTTTCTCAATTCTTCTGCTGTTATAGGACAAAGCCTTAAAGGGAGACTTAAGTCAACCAACAAACATGATTTTAACTTACCTGAGCCTTCTTGCAGCCCTCTGGAGTTCAGTTGAAGTCCCTCCCACCACTACTGAGCATGTGCACACCCTGATTGCGCTCCCATGGCTGGGACTCGGGATTGCTCTGCGCATGCGCAGAATGCTTCCTACTGCAGGAGCGCTATGTGTGGCAGGCCAGCTCAGCGGGGGTCGCTAAGACAAAAAGTGGATGAGGAAATTTAGCCTAAAATTTTGGCTGAAAATATATAGCCGCATGAGTATATAGCCAGAAAAATAGCATGTGCCTAAGTATAGCCAATGTCCTTTTCAGCTTTTATAGCTGCTAATTGCAGCAAATAACATTGAAGTCTACGGCAGCACCATTTTAGACAGGCGGCTCTGGGGCCCTTTAACTGACACTCGTTGAACTGCTCCGCAAGTGCGCAGGTCAGCCCCCTGTCTGAAAGAGGCCTTAGAATCAATGCCAGTTGCCAGGGCCGAATTTACCATAAGGCAACATAGGCACGTGCCTAGAGAGAGGCGCCTGATGATAGAAAGGTAGCTCCCTCACAGTGAGCACCTCCCTCCTTCCTTATGCAGAGTCCTGATAAGAGTGTAAATGAGAGGTTGTTCACTTAGCTCTCGGCATTCCAATGAGGAGATCTCTCTCAGGGGCACCCCTAGCTACTTAATACTGAGGTTCCTCTAGCTTGGGGCGTCTCTAGCTACCTAATTTTGAGGGTACTTCTGGCTACCTAATACTAAGGGACATTGGTAGTTAGTATGATGGCTAACGGAGAAGTGACAGCTGGGCTAGCCAGCACTCTTGGTGAGGTTTGGCCTGGTTTGTAGGTACATAGAGGGCGGAGTCTAAGGTGGCAGGAGATCTGTGCCTATAGGCTCCTGTGATGTAAATCCGGGCCTGCCAGTTGCCTCATCTCCCTGCTGATGCCCACTGAAATCACTCTGAGTCTGCTGGCCTTATCTACTAAAACTGTAGGGCAAGTTTAATTTTGGTGGAATTCTCCAGAGTCTGAACTAACCATCCAGCAGTGAGATGCGTCTTTATTGCAATTCCTATGAAAGATTTGTGGACCGGGGAACTCAAGCACAGGGAACGGTAAAAGGTACCCTTAAAAATTAGGAATTGTGTGGCCAGATTTGCCAAATTCAGCCTCTCAACCCAAAGCAGCTGAATTTAGGGTGACTGGTTTGAGTGCTGGCACCTGGCTGGTTCAACAGCATTTACCATAACTATGGTATTGTTTTAACACTATAAAAAATGGAGATTTGGCAAATACCAAAACTGCTGACCAAAACATAGCTACATAACCAAGAGCCTAAATAAAAACAAGCCATAAATCTGAAATCCAACAATCGCGATCCAACCACCAGCAAATTACGAATGTCAGATTTTTATACGGCTTTTTTTTTTGCTAAATACCGATATTTGTAAGCCAGTACAATTATTTTTTATTGTTTAATTGTTCAAATAACTGTTTCTCAGTTTTCTAGGAGATAAGTTTTTATCTACTCTTTAAAATAACGTTTCAGCTCTTTGTAACAGGAAAAATACCAAAAAGTAAGTGAAAAAATAATGTCAACATTTTTTTGAGTATTTTCTTGCTTGCTGGTGTATTTATTATTTTAGTATTTATATAGCGCCAACATCTTCCGCAGCGCTGTACTGAGTATATATTGTCTTGTCACTAACTGTCCCTCAGAGGAGCTCACAATCTAATCCCCACCATAGTCCTATGTCTATGTATGTATCGTGTAGGACATGTATCATAGACTAAGGTCAGTTTTTTTAAGGGGGAAGCCAATTACCTTGTCTGTATGCTTTTGAGATGTGGGAGGAAACTGAAGTGCCCAGAGGAAACCCGCACAGACACGGGGAGAACATACAAACTCTGCGCAGATAGTGCCCTGGCTGGGACACAAACCGGGGACCCAGCGCTGCTAGATGAGACTTCTAACAACTACACAACTGCTTTAAATGGAATTTTATGGACAAAATATAAAACATCAACTTGGAGAAATTTCAGGAGAAAAAGTTGGGTCCAGATGCGTTGTATTGCAGTCAGTCGATGCCTCTAGTAACATTTTCAATAATTATTCTTTCAAATTCCCTTGAATACCTTATACCAGAGTCTGTATTGTTACTGCCATATTTTTTCCCTTTACAAATAAATTAGAAACTAAAATATAAATGTTTGAGTCAGCTGATGCTCGTAATACAATACAATACATTTCCTAATGGACAAGAATCAAGCAGCTCATTGTGTCTGTTGAATGAAGAGATCAGGCTCCGGAGAAGAACCAAGACTCACCTTGGCTTGGAACTGCGGTGGGAGGACTTTGGTCTTCATGTCTCTGACTCTTCTATATATTGGAATGCTTCCTGTAATTATAAAGCTGTTGTGGCCCCCAAAAGACCTCGGCTGTGCGGAGAAGAGGGAATTTCACTCCATAGATATAGGATATAATTAACCACCCTGGCGTTCTGATTAAATCGCCAGGGTGGCTGCGGGAGGGTTTTTTTTAAATTAAAAAAAAACTATTTCATGCAGCCAACTGAAAGTTGGCTGCATGAAAGCCCACTAGAGGGCGCTCCGGAGGCGATCTTCCGATCGCCTCCGGCGCCCAGAATAAACAAGGAAGGCCGCAATGAGCGGCCTTCCTTGTTTCGCTTATATCGTCGCCATAGCGACGAGCGGAGTGACGTCATCGACGTCAGCCGACGTCCTGACGTCAGCCGCCTCCGATCCAGCCCTTAGCGCTGGCCGGAACTTTTTGTTCCGGCTACGCTGGGCTCAGGCGGCTAGGGGGGCCCTCTTTCGCCGCTGCTCGCGGCGAATCGCCGCAGAGCGGCGGCGATCAGGCAGCACACGCGGCTGGCAAAGTGCCGGCTGCGTGTGCTGCTTTTTATTTCGTTAAAATCGGCCCAGCAGGGCCTGAGCGGCAGCCGCTGGCGGTGTTGGACGAGCTGAGCTCGTCCAGACCGCTCAGCTGGTTAATGTAGAATCTGAGGAGACTCTTGTCTGCCCCACTATCCCCGAGTGCCAGAGAAAAACTTAACCACTCAAGGTCTAGCGTTTGTTTTATTTTTTATTTATTTTTTAGCTTTGTTCCTATAGCAATAATTTTGTTACTACTTATGACATTATTATTATTTATAGAGCGCTGACATCTTCCACAGTGCTGCACAGAGCATATTATCTTGTCACTAACTGTCCCACAATATAATTCCTCCCATAGTCATATGTCCATGTATGCATCATGTAGTGTATGTATCGTAGTCTTGGGCCAATTTAGGGGGAAGCCAATTAGCTTATCTGTATGTTTTTGGGATGTGGGAGGAAACCGAAGTGACCAGAGGAAACCCACGCAGACACGGGGAGAACATACAAACTCCTTGCAGATGTTGACCTGGCTGGGATTCAAACCGGGAACCCAGCACTGCAAGACGAGAGCGCCAACCACTATGCCACCGTCAAGTCTTCTGTCAATAGAGTGCTTAATCTACCTCAATTAAATACGGTAGTCAGATTCTTACTATGCTTAATGCAACGCAGCCTTCTTGAGGGGTTATTGCACTGTGATATAATGAACTATTAAAAGTCCCTCACCCCTCACAAAATATGCTCAAGAATAGTCGGATGACTTAGGTCATCAAATATTAGTCCCTCAGTTAATAAGAGCATGCAGGGAAATAAGTCTCGCGATGCAATTCCCATTGGGAACGGTTTTTTCATGATAGTTTCTCGCTGGTTTCTCACCCCAGAAAGACGGCGTCTTTCTCTGATAAACCTTCAGGGATGTGTTGGGGGTGCTCTATAAACATTGGTACACTTGTTCATATGTTGTGGGAATGTGCACTAGTCTCAGACCTATAGACGGTGGTAGAGAGATACATAAAACAGCAATTTACCCCAAATTTCCATCTTTCCCCTCTAATGCTGGGAATACACCATGCGTTTTTTAGGCAGATAGATGGTTCGATAGATAATTTCCGACATTCCCGATCTTACTTTCGATCGTTTTACAGCTCGATTTCTGATAGAAGTGAATGGAAATTGATAAGAAAATATAAGAGAATTGAGCGGGAAATTGAGCGGAAAAACGAAAATCGATCGAACGGCACATCAGCCAAAAAATTGCATTGTGTATTCCCAGCATAAGGGCGCTTCTCTGCTTAGATCTTGAGAAGATCGAACTAACAGTTAGAGTCCAGATATGTCACTTAATAATGGCAGCTCAATATAGGATAAGCAGCACTTGGAAATCCACAGATCCACTGTATTTCCTGACTCTTTTATACCTTTTCAATCAAAATGTAAATATGCAGAACAGTATCAGAGCTAGATCGTTAGATAAATCTGTCGAGATCTTTAAGTATTTGGTTCGCCAGCAGATTAGGCACACAGCTATAGAGTAGCTATACATCTAACATCTGGTTAAATGAGGCCTTGAGTTCTTTTTAATTTTGTTTATTGGTTTTATTAGTATATGGTTATACTGAAGATATTTCATTTATTGACACCTCATCCATGGGATCTGGACATTTAAAATTTTACCAAATTCAGTGATGTACAATCTCAGTCCAATCTTCGAATATAGCCTAAATCGAGGCGGTTGCTTGGTCTGCGGACCTCTGCTCCAATTGATATGATTAACTGGGTAAGCATGTCTTTTCCATCCAACCTAAAGTATATGGATAAATAGAGACATTGCTCACCAGTACAGATAGATTGGTGAATGCATTTAACCCTCCTGGCGGTTTGTGAAAATCCGCCAGGGGGCAGCAAATACGTTTTTTATTTTTAAATTTTTTTTCTTCATGTAGCGAGACGAGGTCGCCGGCGATCGGAGATCAAGAGATCCCGTTCAAAGAACGGGATCTCCTGGAGGGCTTCCCCCGTCGCCATGGCGACGGGGCGGGATAACGTCACCGACATCATCGACGTCGTGACGTCATAGGGGACTCCGATCCACCCCACAGCGCTGCCTGGCACTGATTGGCCAGGCAGCGCACAGGGTCTGGGGGGGGGGGGGGGGCGGTTGCAGCGACGCGTATAGTGGCGGATCGGCGGGTAGCGGCGATCAGGCACTGCACGCAGCTAGCAAAGTGCTAGCTGCGTGCAGCAAAAAAAAAATTATGCAAATCGGCCCAGCGGGGCCTGAGCGGTGCCTCCCGGCAGCATAGCCCGTGCTCAGCACGGGCTTACCGCCAGGGAGGTTAAATTGAATATCTCAATATAAAGTTACAAATAAGAAAGGGTGAGCTTCTTAATGCTTTGTACTGCATTCTACTATATGTCACTACAGGGCCTCTTTAATGCTGTTCACTGTTTAGATACCTTTTCTAACAGCTTGATAAAATTTAGACAGGGGTTTATGTGGAACATTTATGTTAAGGAAATGTTTTTCATAATCCAGTATATCATCTCTAATGAGTCTATATGATTAATTAATTTTATTGATGTAACTTTCTTTTTGAATTTGGCTATTGTTTGTAATTTTGTGCATTAAAAACATTAGATAATCTAACCTCTGGATTTATATTATTCAACCAAAACCATCCATTATCCATCCCAGGGACTATTATTATTATTATTTTTATTATTATTATTATTTAGTATTTATATAGCGCTGATATCTTTCGCAGCACTGTACAGAGTATATTGTCTTCTCACTAACTGTCCCTCAGAGGAGCTCACAATCTAATCCCTTCTCTAATCGCTAATCCATAGTCATAAACCCATTGTAGTCTGTGGCCAATTTCAGGGGAAGGTTATTAACTTACTGTATCTTCATGTTTTTGGGATGTGGGAGGAAACCAGAGGTGGGAGTATTAAGGTAGCCATACACTGGTCGATTTGCTATCAGATTCGACTAACAGATCAGATTCGATCAGAGAGGGATCGTATGGCTGCCTTTACTGCAAAGAGATTGTAAATCGATTTCAGCTTGAAACCGATTCACCATCTGCTGAGCTGCTCCTGCCGCCTGCCCCCCCGCATACATTACCTGATGCCTGGACCCGGGCATCTTCTCCGCATCACCTTCCGCATCACGACATCCGGCATCCGTGTATAACTTTCTGTCACTCCAGTGACAGCGGAAGTTCAAATAGAGCGCCCTCTACTTGTGCTTCCGCTGTCACTGCAGTGACACAGGAAGTTATACTTGGATGCCGTGATGCGGAAAGTGATGCGGAGAAGATGCCAGCCGGGAGGTGATGCGGAGAAGATGCTGGGAGCCAGCTTCAGGTAATGTGTACCTGTGTCCATTGTACGCCACTAGCAATGCGCGCCCTACCCGCCGGCGATCTACGGTAATTTTCCGCACGGAGCGATCGACGGGATCGATCTATTTTGGGACGAAATAGATCGAAATTCAGCGTTTAGCGTGAACGATGTGACAGCAGATTCGATCCCAGTGATCGAATCTGCTGTCGATCGGCGGGTAATTGGCCTAGCGTATGGCCAGCTTTAGTATGGTAGGAACTTAAATTGGTTTCTAGAAGCATCCCTTTATTAGCACCCCTCCACCCCAATAACCACCCATTCTGGGTTGACAGAATTCGTCTTGGCAGAGTTAGAATATAGAAAATGATGGTCAGCGGAATTAGGATTAGGTGACTTTTTAGACCAAGCAGTAGTAGGAGTTCTCCATCAAGACCATTTTATGACAGTAAACTTTTTGGTCATTTGGGGATTTTGAAGATTTAATTACAACACTAGCTGATGGCCCGGCGTTGCCCGGGTATGTATTTGGCTTGTGTTGGCTGCGCTCACTTTTTCTAACCCTACCACTAGAGTTGGGCCGAACGGTTCGCCTGTGAACGGTTCCATGCGAACTTCAGTGGTTCGCGTTCGCGTCCCGCAGGCGAACCTTTGCGGAAGTTCGGTTCGCCCCATAATGCACCATGGAGGGTCAACTTTGACCCTCTACATCACAGTCAGCAGGCCCAGTGTAGCCAATTAGGCTACACTAGCCCCTGGAGCCCCACCCCCCTTATATAAGGCAGGCAGCGGCGGCCATTACGGTCACTTGTGTGCCTGCATTAGTGAGAGTAGGGCGAGCTGCTGCAGACTGTCTCTCATAGGGAAAGATTAGTTAGGCTTAGCTTGTTCCTGGCTGCATACCTGTTCTGTTCAGTGAGCCCACTGCATACCTGTTCAGTGAACCTGCCACTGCATACCTGTTCTGTGAACCCACCACTGCATACCTGTTCTGTGAACCCACCACTGCATACCTGTACTGTGAACCCACCACTGCATACCTGTTCAGTGAACCCACCACTGCATACCTGTTCAGTGAACCCACCACTGCATACCTGTTCTGTGAACCTGCCACTGCATACCTGTTCTGTGAACCCACCACTGCATACCTGTTCTGTGAACACACCACTGCATACCTGTTCAGTGAACCCACCACTGCATACCTGTTCAGTGAACCCACCACTGCATACCTGTTGTGTTCAGTGAACCCGCCACTGCATACCTGTTCTGTTCAGTGGACCCGCCACTGTATACCTGTTCAGTGAACCTGCCACTGCATACCTGTTGTGTTCAGTGAACCTGCCACTGCATACCTGTTCTGTGAACCCACCACTGCATACCTGTTCTGTGAACCCACCACTGCATACCTGTTCTGTGAACCCACCACTGCATACCTGTTCAGTGAACCCACCACTGCATACCTGTTGTGTTCAGTGAACCCGCCACTGCATACCTGTTCTGTTCAGTGGACCCGCCACTGTATACCTGTTCAGTGAACCCGCCACTGCATACCTGTTGTGTTCAGTGAACCTGCCACTGCATACCTGTTCTGTGAACCTGCCACTGCATACCTTTTCTATTCAGTGGACCCGCCACTGTATACCTGTTCTGTTCAGTGAACCCGCCACTGTATACCTGTTCAGTGAACCCGCCACTGCATACCTGTTGTGTTCAGTGAACCCGCCACTGTATACCTGTTCTGTTCAGTGAACCCGCCACTGCATACCTGTTGTGTTCAGTGAACCCGCCACTGTATACCTGTACTGTTCAGTGAACCCGCCACTGCATACCTGTTCTGTTCAGTGAACCTGCCACTGCATACCTGTTCTGTGAACCCGCCACTGTATACCTGTTCTGTTCAGTGAACCTGCCACTGCATACCTGTTCTGTTCAGTGAACCTGCCACTGTATACCTGGTCTGTTCAGTGAACCTGCCACTGCATACCTGTTCTGTGAACCCGCCACTGTATACCTGTTCTGTTCAGTGGACCCGCTACTGTATACCTGTTCTGTTCAGTGAACCCGCCACTGTATACCTGTTCAGTGAACCCGCCACTGCATACCTGTTGTGTTCAGTGAACCCGCCACTGTATACCTGTTCTGTTCAGTGAACCCGCCACTGTATACCTGTTCAGTGAACCCGCCACTGCATACCTGTTGTGTTCAGTGAACCCGCCACTGTATACCTGTACTGTTCAGTGAACCCGCCACTGCATACCTGTTCTGTTCAGTGAACCTGCCACTGCATACCTGTTCTGTGAACCCGCCACTGTATACCTGTTCTGTTCAGTGAACCCGCCACTGCATACCTGTTCTGTTCAGTGAACCTGCCACTGTATACCTGGTCTGTTCAGTGAACCTGCCACTGCATACCTGTTCTGTGAACCCGCCACTGTATACCTGTTCTGTTCAGTGGACCCGCTACTGTATACCTGTTCTGTTCAGTGAACCCGCCACTGTATACCTGTTCTGTTCAGTGAACCCGCCACTGCATACCTGTTCTGTTCAGTGAACCCGCCACTGTATACCTGTTCTGTTCAGTGGACCCGCTACTGTATACCTGTTCTGTTCAGTGAACCCGCCACTGTATACCTGTACTGTTCAGTGAACCCGCCACTGTATACCTGTTCTGTTCAGTGGACCCGCTACTGTATACCTGTTCTGTTCAGTGGACCCGCTACTGTATACCTGTTCTGTTCAGTGAACCCGCCACTGCATACCTGTTGTGTTCAGGGAACCCGCCACTGTATACCTGTACTGTTCAGTGAACCTGCCACTGTATACCTGTTCTGTTCAGTGAACCCACCGCATCAGTGCGCATACCTGTGCAGTTAAGTGAACCCACCTACCTACGTGAGTGCACGCAGTGTGATATACCACTCCGTGCATACCCGATATGGACAAAACAGGTAGAGGAAGAGGTAGTGCCAGAGCCAGAGGAAGGCCACCCGGCAGGTCTGCGCGAGGTCGTGTAAATGTAATTTCATGTGGACCTGGCCCACAGTACAGTGCTCGGAAAGGGGGCACGTCCCATCACCTCCCAAGATTGTCAGGACGTGGTTGAGTATTTAGCGACACAGAACACCTCATCTTGTTCAGCCACCAGCGCTACTACTAGCACCACTTCCGCTGCATTTGACACTTCGCAAGAATTATTTAGTGGTGAAATCACTGATGCACAGCCATTGTTGTTACAGCCAGATGAATTTTCACCAGCTCATATGTCTGAGTTACGCGGCAACACTATGGATGTAACGTGTGAGGAGGATGAAGGACCTACTGATGGTGCATGTTTAGATTTGTCTGAGGCAAGCGAAGCTGGGCAGGATGATTACGATGATGACGATGATAGGGATCCTCTGTATGTTCCCAATAGAGGAGATGAAGAGGGGGACAGTTCAGAGGGGGAGTCAGAGAGTAGTAGGAGGAGAGAAGTTGCTGAAAGAAGCTGGGGCAGCTCTTCGTCAGAAACAGCTGGTGGCAGTGTCCGGCACCATGTATCGCCACCTATGTACAGCCAGCCAACTTGCCCTTCAGCATCAGCTGCTGAGGTCCCCATAGTGCCCACATCCCAGGGTAGCTCAGCGGTGTGGAAATTTTTTAATGTGTGTGCCTCAGATCGGACCAAAGCCATCTGTTCGCTCTGCCAACAAAAATTGAGCCGTGGAAAGGCCAACACTCACGTAGGGACAAGTGCCTTACGAAGGCACCTGGAGAAAAGGCACAAACAGCAATGGGATGGCCACCTGAGCAAAAGCAGCAGCAGCACACAAAAGAAAAGTCACCCTCCTTCTCCTCTTCCTCCTTCAGGTGCATCATCTGCTTCTGCCGCTTTCTCCCTTCCACCTTCACAGGCACCCTCCTCCACTCCGCCTCTGCCCTTGAGCGCTTCCTGCTCCTCTGCCCACAGCAGCAGTCAGGTGTCCGTGAAGGAAATGTTTGAGAGGAAGAAGCCAATTTCGGCCAGTCACCCCCTTGCCCGGCGTCTGACAGCTGGCGTGGCGGAACTGTTAGCTCGCCAGCTGTTACCATACCGGCTGGTGGACTCTGAGGCCTTCCGTAAATTTGTGGCCATCGGAACACCGCAGTGGAAGATGCCAGGCCGCACTTATTTTTCGAGAAAGGCCATACCCCAACTGCACCGTGAAGTTGAGAGGCAAGTGGTGTCATCTCTTGCGAAGAGCGTTGGGTCAAGGGTACACCTGACCACGGATGCCTGGTCTGCCAAGCACGGGCAGGGCCGCTACATTACGTACACAGCCCATTGGGTCAACCTGGTGGTGAACGATGGCAAGCAGGGCGCAGCGGACCAAATTGTGACACCTCCACGGCTTGCAGGTAGGCCTCCTGCCACCTCCTCTCCTCCTGCTACATGCTCTTCGCTGTCCTCCTCCTCCTTGGCTGAGTGGCAGTTCTCCTCTCCAGCCTCACAGCCCCAGTTCCGCAGGGCTTATGCTGCATGCCAGGTACGACGGTGTCACGCCATCTTAGACATGTCTTGTCTCAAAGCGGAGAGTCACACTGGAGCAGCTCTCCTGGCTGCTCTTAAGAAACAGGTGGATGAGTGGCTGACCCCGCACCACCTGGAGATAGGCAACGTGGTGTGCGACAACGGCAGCAATCTGCTTGCCGCTTTGCATATGGGGAAGCTGACACACATACCCTGCATGGCACATGTCATGAATCTAGTTGTTCAAAGATTTGTGGCAAAGTACCCTGGCTTAGCGGATGTCCTGAAGCAGGCCAGGAAGTTCTGTGGGCATTTGAGACGGTCTTACACAGCCATGGCACGCTTTGCGGAAATTCAGCGGAAAAACAACATGCCGGTGAGACGCCTCATTTGCGATAGCCCGACTCGCTGGAATTCGACCCTGCTCATGTTCTCCCGCCTGCTAGAACAGAAGAAAGCCGTCACCCAGTACCTCTACAACTACAGTAGAATGAAACAGTCTGGGAAGATGGGGATGTTCTGGCCCGACAACTGGACACTGATGAAAAATGCATGCAGGTTAATGCGGCCGTTTGTGAGGGCACCATCACAATAATGAGCCGCAGTGAGGGCACCATCAGCGACTTAATTCCCTACGCTTACTTCTTGGAGCGTGCTGTGCGTAGAGTGGCGGATGAAGCTGCGAATGAGCGTGACCAGGAACCGTTACGGCAGGAACAGGCATGGGACCAATTTTCATCAGACCCAGCTGTTTCCTCAACACCTGCGGCAGCACAGAGGGGGGAGGAGGAGGAAGAAGAGAAGTCGTGTGCAGAAGACGAGTCAGACTCAGAGGATGATGAGCAAGGTGTTTCTTTGGGGGAGGAGGAGGAGGAGGGGACGGCGGCAGGAGAACACCCGCAGCAGGCGTCGCAGGGGGCTTGTGCTGCTCAACCTTCCCGTGGTATTGTTCGCAGCTGGGGGGAGGAGGTTGACTTACGTGACGTCACTGAGGAAGAGCAAGAGGAGATGGAGGGTACTGGATCCGACTTTGTGCAGATGTCGTCTTTTATGCTGTCCTGCCTGTTGAGGGACCCCCGTATAAAAAACCTCAAGGGGAATGAGCTGTACTGGGTGGCCACACTACTAGACCCTCGGTACAGGCACAAAGTGGCGGACCTGTTACCAACTCACCTGAAGGCGGAAAGGATGCAGCACATGCAGAACCAGCTGTCAACTATGCTTTACAATGCCTTTAAGGGTGATGTGACAGCACAACGCCAGCAAGGTACCACTGCCACTAATCCTCCTCCCGTGTCCACGCAGTCAAAGACAGGACGCTCCAGCGATCTCATGGTGATGTCGGACATGCGGACGTTCTTTAGTCCAACGCCTCGCCGTAGCCCTTCCGGATCCACCCTCCACCAACGCCTGGAACGGCAGGTAGCCGACTACCTGGCCTTAAGTGTGGATGTAGACACTGCTGTGAACAGCGATGAGGAACCCTTAAACTACTGGGTGCGCAGGCTTGACCTGTGGCCAGAGCTGTCCCAATTTGCCATCCAACTTCTCTCCTGCCCTGCCGCAAGCGTCCTGTCAGAAAGGACCTTCAGCGCAGCTGGAGGCATTGTCACTGAGAAGAGAAGTCGCCTAAGTTACAAAAGTGTTAAGTACCTCACCTTTATCAAAATGAATGAGGCATGGATCCCGGAGGGCTGCTGCCCGCCCCAAGACTAAGTCAGTCTCCGCACACACAGCATCTCTGCCTGCACGCCGTGTGACTGGCTGCCTGGCCTGCCCCAAGAAGACTAAGTCGCTCCCAGTCCCTCCACACAGCATGTTTGCCTGCAGGCCGCTTGACTACCTTCTCCGCCACCACCAACAGGGTCCGGGACTCCAGGCGGATTGCTGAATTTTTTAGGCCGCTGCTAGCAGCGGCCGCTGTAATAATTTTTCTGGTGCGTGTACATGACTGCCTAATTTTTCTGGCTGCACTGCGGGCAGCTGCAACAACAAAAGAAAAGGCATGTACATGCGCCCATTCCCCTTCGTGATCATTACCTTGCCGTGGTGAAGGGGCTTGCGTATCACAATGAAGCAATGACCGGCGCCTAGATGAGTGTCTCGGGGGGCACACAAAAGATAATAAGGTCGTTGCTTCATTGTGGTCAGACAAAATTTGATCAGCTGGACAGTCACTGTTCTGTCATTCAGCTACATCAGCCAGGCGACTATATGGGCTGTAAAGCCACCAAAACCTGCACTCTCGCCATGGTGCGCACCAGTCCAGCATGGCCGTCACTACACAAACAGCTGTTTGCGGTGCGTTACACGGTGAGTTTGGTGTGTCAGTGTGAAGCAGTACCTTAATTACACTACCTGATTGATGTATACACATGCAAGATGTTTTAAAGCACTTTAGGCCTGTCATTTAGCATTCAGTGTGATTTCTGCCCTTAAAACGCTGCTTTGCGTCAAATCCAGATTTTTGGCGTGTATCCCACTCCGCCATGCCCCCCTCCAGGTGTTAGACCCCTTGAAACATCTTTTCCATCACTTTTGTGGCCAGCATAATTTTTTTTTTTCTTCAAAGTTCGCATCCCCATTGAAGTCTATTGCGGTTCGCGAACTTTAACGCGAACCGAACGTTCCGCGAAAGTTCGGGAACCCGGTTCGCGAACCTAAAATCGGAGGTTCGGCCCAACTCTACCTACCACACAATTACTCAATTACTCAATGACCTAGTTTGTGATCTTTGCTGTCTTTGGCATCAATAATTTGCATTGAAATGAAACAAATCTGATTGGCTGTTTGTGGCCCCACCCCCTTTTCTGAATTTGAACCCCAGTCACCCAATGACCAGGTTTGAGCTTGTGCCATTAACAGTGCAAGAATGGCAGCAATGAAAAATTCCCCTTGAAAATGAATAGGTGAATTTTGATTGGCTTTTGTAGGCTCCACCCACTTTTCTGAATATTAATCCCAGTCACCCAGTGACCAGCTGTGCAAAGTTTGAGAACCCTGCCATTAACAGTGTAAGAATGGCTGCAGTTTACATTTTCCCAGTGAAATTTGTATTTGTCTCCACCCACTTTTTGGTTATGGGGATAAAAAGTATCCTATATGTTATTCCAGGTAATGTACTATGTGTGTGCCAAATTTCATTCAAATCCGTTCAGCCATTGTTGCGTGATTGAGTAACAAACATCCAAACTTTCACATTTATAATACAGTATTAGTGAGATGTTTTATTACTGTCAAAAACAAACCAAAACAAGTTATTTTAGGACTAATAGTTCCAAAGTAAGTACAATTATTTGCTATTTTCATGCACATTTTCCAAACGGTAAAAAAAATGTTCACCTTATCCTCTACACTTAGCAAACATTGACGTGAGTCTGTGATGTGATAAGCTCCCCACCATGGCTAACCTTAACCCTTCTCCCCACGGCTAACCTTAACCATCTCTGCCACAAAACAACAAAATACAAACATGTTAATTTTCGGTCAACGCCATGGGGACCTATTCAATTATCAGTAAGCTGGGAAAATGTGGTCCCCTGCAGCACCTGATAAATATCGATAGTCAAGGCCTGCAGCGTGATTCCTGATATGTATTGGGCGCTACAGGTTCCCAAATTTACCATGCTTACTATTAATTCAATAAGCCCCTATGTCAGCAATCTTCTGCCTCTAGTGGGCAGTGCACCCACATTTCTTGCTTCCATCAATACTTGATGTTTTGTGGACAGAATAATTTCAGTATGTTTCTCTGGATCTCTTTGGTCTTTATCCCATATATTATTGGGTTTAACATCGGTGGAAAAATCAGGTAGAGGTTGGACAGGATGATCTGAGTTGAAGTAGTTTTGTGACCTCCAAACCTTTGGTAAATAAAGGAGAAAAGTGCAGGGATGTAAGCCAACAGAATAACACACACATGAGTGACGCACGTACTCCAAGCCTTGTGTCTGGCTTCTCGAGATGGGAGCTTGAGGACTGCAGTCACAATCAAGGAGTATGAAACTGAAATACATATAATATCTACACCCACCACAAGCAGGGCGACTATTAACCCATACATAATATTAATTTTGATACTTGCACATGACAATTTAGCCACGGCAATGTGTTCACAGTAGGTATGTTCAATCACGTGACTCCTGCAAAATGGCAGCCTCCTGACCAGGAAAGGATGTGGAAATATCAAAAGGATTCCTCTTATGGCCACCATGATCCCAATTTTTATGATCAGCGTATTGGTCAAGATGGTGGAATATCTTAGTGGTTGGCACACAGCTACATAGCGATCGAATGCCATGACCAAGAGAACAGAGGAGCCCATGACGGAAAAGGAATGTATGAAGAACATTTGGGCCAGGCAGCCCTCAAAGGAGATCTCACGGAGGTTAAACAAGAAGATCATGATCATTTTGGGAATGGTAGAACTGGATTTGATGAGATCCACAAACAACAGCATGCTGAGAAAGAGGTACATGGGCTGGTGGAGGCTTTCTTCAGTTTTTATGGTAAGCAGGACACAAGAAATGGCCAATAAGGCTATTATGTAGATGAGGCAGAGGGGAAATGAAATCCAGACCTGAACGTCTTCCAGTCCTGGAATTCCAACTAGGAAAAAATGAGAAGTGCTTAGATTAGTGCCAATATGCGTCATGACCCTGGCATGTTGGGGACCAACCTATCAGCCCTTCATCTGATGTCTATTGGCCCACAAAAGTCAAAAAAAATAGATGAAGCATTTCAGTCTATCCAGATCAAATAGAATTTTCTGGTGTCCAAAAAGACATAAAAAAGATGCTGCCTATATTAATAAGCCCACAGACCTTGTAGACCTTGTGCATTTTTGGTAAATAAAACACAAACAGTTGTAATAATTCTTTCAGGCTACCTTTCATTGGCTAGTTCCAGTTGTAGCTTTTTTATTTTATTTTATTTTTTTTTTACAATCAAATTAAATAATTATTCAAATATTATTGAATAAAACTGTCACTGAAAAGCTTGCCAAAAGTTTTCCTTTTTTGGGGTGGTGGTTGGGAGTGGACATCCAATGAATGTTTCAGATGTTGACAGACACTTGACTGGCGTAGTTTGGAGAGTTAATTAGATGTAATTGTTACAAAAACAGGTATTTCAGATATGTTCCGATACATTCCACAGAGAATGATGGGAAAGAAGTAGTGAGAGAAATTATACTAGTGAATCTTTATTCATAGCTGCTTCGTTAATGTGATGAAAAGGTTGAGGTCAGCAGGAACAGGCCCAGATGTTGCCAATCTTTCTGGAAGGGATTAGCTTGGTGTTGAATCAGGCTGATAAAGATATTTTACGAATAAGGAGAAGTTTCTAACATTAGCTGTGGGAATAATAAAGTTTATAATATGTGCATCCGTTTATAAAGAAATATTTCCTAACAAATGTCATGGCCCATGGACGAAGGTCTTGTACAGGAGGACATGTTTATTTGCAAAGAAATACATTTTTATCCCTCAAGTGTTAAAATACAGTTTAAGCCCAGTGGTCTTAGTAAACGACAAAACAATGCCTCCGGACATACAACAATGGAAGACGTATCTGGAATCTTTTACAAGAGGATCACTAACTGGACACAAGACTGTTGTCGAAAGTCATAATCATCCCTCATGAATTAATCAGAGGTTCAGATGTACAGCGATCCCAATTAATACATAAACATTGTACGTCTTATCCTGGATAGTGTAATGGTTAAGGGCTCTGCCTCTGACACAGAAGACCAGGATTTGAATCTTGGCTCTTCCTGTTCAGGGAGCCAGCACCTATTCAGTAGGAGACCTTGGGCAAGACTCCCTAACGCTGCAACTGCCTATAGAGCACGTCTTAGTGGCTGCAGCTCTGGCGCTTTGAGTCTGCTGGGAAAAAAGCACAGTGGAAATGTTCTGAGTCTTGTAATTCATTCATTATTTCACTTCATCTGAGGAGAGATATGTGAGAAAAAAACAAGACATTTTGAGCATTCAGTGGAAAATATGATGAAATCCCCACCAAAAACATTCAGATAGTTGGAACATGCAGTGCAGCATACCCTCGTTGTTGGGTTTTGCAGAAGCCCTCCATAAGTTTTTTTTGTCCTAAATCATTGTATTGTAAATTCCAAAAACACAGCATATGAAAAAACACTCAGAAGGGTGAGAGGGGTAGGGCCAATAATAATGATTATGATTAAAAATATTTTAGTAATGTCAACATGATCCATATATTACCATAAGAATATTATTAATGCTAAAAAAAATTGGTCCCCAATGCAAAAAATAGGGAGGGAGAAACAAGTGGATAAGAGTGTGGTTGTTATCCAGTTAATGGTGTTCTGACTTATTAAAATGTCCTGTTTCAGCCTGTTAACGGCAACAGGACATTTAATAAGTCGCTCGTTCCTGCCGCTGCTCCGCACATGTGCGCGCCGCTCCCGCCGCCGTTTACTGTCGGGTCACCGCGATCTGAGATTGGAGAAGAGGACCAAGTGGTACTCTACCCAATCGCAATGCCTGGAATGAATGGACGTGGCTGCGATCAGTGGCCACGTCCATTCATAAAACAGGAAGCCGTCACAGTGTAGTTAAATGTAAAAAAAAGTGAACACTTCCTATAATGGGAGAGTGTTCACTAGTACCATCTTGTGGCCAAAAAGTAAAACTATACATACAGGCACTTACATACATACACAATATTAATAAAATTAATAACTTACACTTCCAAAGCCCCCCCCCCCCCCCCCCCAAAAAAAAAAAATTAAAAAAAAAAAACATTTGTAAAAAAAATAAACATAAATAGTTGCCTTAGGGACTTAGGGGCTTTTTTAATCTATATTGTATGAGGGAAAATTACTATTACTTTACTACATAGGGGCTTGTAATTATGGACCGGACAAAAAAAAAAAAAACCACAGAAAAATAACACCTATGTCTCCAAATAATATATTGTCGCCATACATTGTGATAGGGACACCATTTAAACAGTTTAATAATCAGGACAACTTGGCAAATAAAATATGTCGGTTTTATCCACAGGAGGACATTTAATTTTAAAACTATAATGGCCAAAAACTGAGAAATAATGAATTTATTCCATTATTTTCTTATTTTTCCTGTTAAAACGCATTTTCAATAAAAAATTCTTAGCAAAATGTACGACCCACAGAAAGCCTAATTGGTGGCGAAAAAAAAACAAGGTATAGATCATTTTGTTGTGATAAGTAGTAATAAAGTTATTAGATAAAAACTGTTGGGGGTGAACTGGTTACATGGGTGTATCTCAATAAAGTGCAGGAAAAAAATCTCCACTGCAAATCATTGCAATAAACCATAAAAACCAAGGATGATATTACAAAATTTAATAATAGCGCAAACTACTAGGAACGAGCTTCCGCGTTTCCGATCGTCATTACGTGTAAATCAGTATGCGTGAAACGGTAATGAAACCAAACACAAGACTTAAAAGCATTGGACTAATCAGTAAATGTGGTAGCGGTTGCCAATTGGAGGTGTGTTTTTTGCATAATTGCCTACATCCGCAAAAAATAGCGGATTCTGCACTTTTTTTTTTGTATTTTTACAATTAACGTACTTTATCAACTAAAAAAAAAATAGCATCCTGCAGAAATCAGAAATAACAATTTCTACAGTACTCCGGAAAGACACTTATCGGAAAGCTTAAATCCATCAGAATCAGAAGTCGACATTTCGGACCATCGCTACAAATTACACAAAAAAAGGGGGGGGGGGGGGGTTCAACAATTTATAAATTAAAGTAAAAATACACTGTGAATATTTAGGTATTATTGCCAATTTACGCAGGACTACTGTATTTTTCAGAATAAAAGATTCAACTTTACTTACCCAAAAATGAGGGTAAAAAGTGTTATATTCTGAAGATAAAGTAAAATGTGATGCAGAGTACGCAGGGAAGGACTTACCACATCCAGCCACCGCGCTCCCCCCCCCCCCCCCCTTGCTCCAGTTCCGATTCTCTATGCGTTACGCATCTCCTCCTGAATCTTCTGATATCGTGATTGTCTGCTGCTATAAAGCTCTGCGTCCTTCTTCCTGGTCAGCTCCATACTTCCCCATACTCCATGACTTCAGCAGCATGCGTGACCCTGTCGCATATGCACCATTCATGGAGTATGGAGGAACCAATAAAGCATTTTTTTTTACTAGACCAGCATTGGAAGGGTTACACACAGAGCTTTAAAGTTCCGTGCAGAGAAATGCTGCTGCAGCCGAAGTTTAGATAGATACATGTAAGTAAACACAAGATAACAAGTGAGGAATGTGACTCACTCTCCGACTGTGCAGGAGCTCCCGGACACAGAGAGAGAGTGAGTCACATTCCTCACTTGTTACATTGTGTTTACTTAAATGTATCACTATCTAACTTCGGCTGCGGCAGCATTTCTCTGCACGGAACTTTAAAGCTCTGTGTGTAACCCTTCCAATGCTGGTCTAGTAAAAAAAAAATGCTGGTTGCATATAATATGCTGTAAATAATGTTTTAGAGCAAAGTTGAAATGCAGGGTTATATTCCGCTTTAAGATCATGCAGTAATTATCCAGATTTTGACTTTATATGTGGAGGCCTGATGAAGGGTCTATCCTGAAACAAGTCGACGTTGTCGCCTCAATACTTACAATTGCACTTATCTTGATGTTAATCACTGCTGTATGTTCGCCCTCCTCGGCTATGGAATATGCTCCTTGAAGGATATCTTTTATGAATATTTTGCATGACTTTTGTCTTCAATAAAGACTTGTTGTATTGCATATAAACCTGTTTGAGTTTCTTCAATATCTTTTATACATATCCTTGTATTAGTATAAAGTTTATGTGGGTGTTGTGGAACACCTTTTAAAAAGAATCTGTATTTTTAAAATCACACAAAAGTAAACATACCAGTGCGTTAGGGGACATCTTCTATTACCCTCTGTCACAATTTCGCTGCTCCCCGCCGCATTAAAAGTGGTTAAAAACAGTTTTAAAAAGTTTGTTTATAAACAAACAAAATGGCCACCAAAACAGGAAGTAGGTTGATGTACAGTATGTCCACACATAGAAAATACATCCATACACAATCAGGCTGTATACAGCCTTCCTTTTGAATCTCAAGAGATCACTTGTGTGTTTCTTTCCCCCTGCATCTCTCATGCACTGAAGTTTCAGGCTGCTTGTTTCTTCCTGCAAACAGCTTTGCCCTTGTCTGTAATTCTTCAGTATGTGAAAGCCCAGCCAGCTCAGAGGACGATTTATCCAGCTTGTAAAAGATAAGAGAGAAGAGAGAAGCTGCTCTAATCTAAATAACACACAGGCAGTGTGCAGAGAGGGGCCTGGAGGGGGGAGATTCATCACAGAACCACAACACTGAAGAACTTGGCAGCCTTCCAGACACAGGCTGACAAGTCTGACAAGAGAGAGATAAGTTGATTTATTACAGAGATGGTGATAGTAGAAAGTGCTGCAGTAAGCCAGAACACATTAGAATAGCTTTTGGAACTTGTAGGATGATAAAAAACAGGATGCAATTTTTGTTACGGAGTCTCTTTAAGGATACATCCAGGCGTTTAAAAAGATTAAATTCCACTTACCTGGGGCTTCTTCCAGCCCCTGGCAGCCATCCTGTGTCCTCACCGCAGCTCCGGTGGCTCCCGGTGTCCTCCGCTGCAGAAGCCGATCTCGCCAGGTCGGCTTCTTGTGCGATCCATGGCGCAGGTCACGTGGTCTGCCCGACATCATAAGGATTGTACTGCGCAGGCGCAGAACTACTGCACTTGCACAGTGCAGACCTGATGACGAGGACACAGGATGGCTCCCAGGGGCTGGAAGAAGCCCCAGGTAAGTGGAATTTTATTTTTTAAATGCCTGGATGTATCCTTTAAGGATATTGTCCCTCACATCTCCCTGTATGCAGAATATAGAGCTGCCAGCCTGCTCTGCATCTGACCTGCTGCTTGTAACATCCTCGCTCACCCAGCACTTCCGCCCTGCTGCTCTTAATGACCCCCTCTGCAGTGCCCAGCCCCTTACAGCTACCTTATGCTAGAAGTCAGGGCTGGGACTCACTTGGAATCACTGCAGTGGTTTAAAATTGCTGCAGCGATGTGTGCAGCGATACTGCTTGTCATTCCTGGCACTTCCGAATTAGCCAGTTCCAGTATTTTTTGTTAAATAAACGCTATTATACTTACTGGATGTCCGCCTTCTGTCTGTAGCCCCGCCCCCTAAAGGAAGAGGTCATAGGTGGCTCTCTGGGACCAATCAGAGAACCACCCGTGACCTCCTCTGCTAGAGGGCGGGGCTACAGATGGAAGCCGGACATCCAGACACCCAGTGGGTATTAATAACTTTATTTAAATTTGTTGTCTCCCCCCCCCCCCCCAATCGCTGCAAAATCCCTTTTATTATAAACAGCACAAACACGTTCAAAATGCTAAAACAAAAGAGGGACTCCGAGATGTGTAGTATGTACAGGTAGTAGAGGAAGAGATGATAGAGTAAATACAATATACTCAAAAGTCAGGGTTACCTCTCAGGCAACCACTGATGATGCAGGTGGGAAGACTAGACCTGACCCCTCTGAGGGTTAAAGGGGCACTACAGCGAAAAACTGTAAAATGTAAAATATGTGCAAACCTATACAAATAAAAAGAACATTTCTCCAGAGTAAAATGAGCCATAAATGACTTTTCTCTGATTTTGCTGTCACTTACAGTAGGTAGTAGAAATCTGACAGAACTGACAGGTTTTGGACTAGTCCATCTCTTCATGTGGGGATTCTCAGGGATTTATTTATTTTCAAAAGCACTTAGTGAATGGCAGTTGATCTGTCCAAATGCCAAAAAACTGTGTAGGGAGCAGGGAAGCTGGCCAGCATCATTGTTTAAATCCTTTTTAGGGAATATCTGTATAAAGAATAAAAGCCCTGCTGAGAATCCCCTATGAAGAGATGGACTAGTCCAAAACCTGTCAGTTCTGTCAGATTGCTACTACCTACCGTAAGTG
This sequence comes from Hyperolius riggenbachi, assembly GCF_040937935.1. Classification (NCBI taxonomy): domain Eukaryota; kingdom Metazoa; phylum Chordata; class Amphibia; order Anura; family Hyperoliidae; genus Hyperolius; species Hyperolius riggenbachi. The sequence goes on along the minus strand of NC_090647.1, from coordinate 15,242,554 downwards.
ACAGCAACATAGGAGAAAAGTCATTTAAGGCTCATTTTACCCTGGAAGAAACATACTTTTTATTTGTTCATGTTTGCACATATTTTACATTTTACAATCTTTCTCCATAGTGCCCCTTTAAAAAGTCGTTTTCCATAGATGAGGAAAAATGGGGAAAAAACACCCCTCCACCAGGGCTGCACTTGTACAATGTTATAGGAATACAGAGGCGCCAAAAGAATAAAAGTATCTGAAAAATTTAAAAATAGAGGATGCAGTGGTGGACTTACCTTCTCCAAGTAGACACAGTGGCGTTCCTACCATAGGGCGGCATGGGGCGCCCCGCACCGGGTGTCGGGTGCCCCAGGGGTGTCACCAAGGCCTCCCACAGAGGCCTGTGCACTGTGCAGGCAGGACAGGAGGGGGAAGCAACCCGGAAAGGAGGGGTGGCGGGGAAAGCGGCGGGGAGGGGGGCCCCCCACCTCCCTCACCTGGGTCCCCTCCTTCTGGCGCTTCCCCCTCCTAATTAGCAGCAGCTTGATGAGCGGGCGGAGAAGACTTACTCACCTACTTCCTGCGTTCCAGGCGATGGCGCATAGCGTCATCGTCACGTGACGCTGGTCTCCACCTTCTCCACCGCCAACTGTGCTTCCTGATTTGCGGAAGCACAGTGAGCGACAGAGAGACCAGCGTCACGTGAGGGTAACGTTATGCGCCATCGCCTGGAGCAGGTGAGTAAGTCCTCCCCGCCCGCTTCGCTAAGCTGCTGGCTGCTGCTAATTAGGAGGGGGAAGCGCCGGAAGGAGGGGACCCCGCCACCCCACCTTCCAAGCTTCCCTCATACCGGGGGCACCTATGCTACACCGGGGGCCACTATGCTACACTGGGGGCACCTATGCTACACTGGGGGCACCTATGCTACACTGGGGGCCACTATGCTACACTGGGGGCACCTATGCTACACTGGGGGCACCTATGCTACACTGGGGGCACCTATGCTACACTGGGGGCCACTATGCTACACTGGGGGCACCTATGCTACACTGGGGCCACTATGCTACACTGGGGGCCACTATGCTACACTGGGGGCACCTATGCTACACTGGGGGCCACACTGGGGGCCACTATGCTCCACTGGGGGCCACTATGCTCCACTGGGGGCACCTATGCTACACTGGGGGCACCTATGCTACACTGGGGGCACCTATGCTACACTGGGGGCCACTATGCTACACTGGGGGCACCGATGCTACACTATGCTACACTGGGGGCCACTATGCTCCACTGGGGGCACCTATGCTCCACTGGGGGCACCTATGCTACACTGGGGGCACCTATGCTACACTGTGGGCACCTATGCTACACTGTGGGCACCTATGCTACACTGTGGGCACCTATGCTACACTGTGGGCACCTATGCTACACTGGCGGCCACTATGCTACACTGGGGCCACTATGCTACACTGGGGCCACTATGCTACACTGGGGGCCACTATGCTACACTGGGGGCCACTATGCTACACTGGGGCCACTATGCTACACTGGGGCCACTATGCTACACTGGGGGCCACTATGCTACACTGGGGGCCACTATGCTACACTGGGGGCCACTATGCTACACTGGGGCCACTATGCTACACTGGGGGCCACTATGCTACACTGGGGGCCACTATGCTACACTGGGGGCCACTATGCTACACTGGGGGCCACTATGCTACACTGGGGGCACCTATGCTACACTGGGGCCACTATGCTACACTGGGGGCCACTATGCTACACTGGGGGCACCTATGCTACACTGGGGCCACTATGCTACACTGGGGCCACTATGCTACACTAAACTATACTGGGGCCACTATGCTATACTGGGGCCACTATACTAGCTATACTGGGGCAGTGGCGGTGCCAGGGGGTGGTTTGGGTGCTGAAGCACCCCCTAATATTGTCCAAGCACCCCCAGCGTGAACTGATTTTCGGCGTCTAATAGACGCTGTGTCAGTTCACTGACAGCAGCAGCCCGCAGCTCCAACAGCAGCAGAGCAGGGCTACAGTAAAATGGCGTCCGAAGCCCTGCTCTGGAGACTGAGTCTGCAATGCAGGGCTTCGGGCGCCATTTTCCCGTAGCCCTGCTCTCAGCGCGGGAGTTTCAGTTGCTGGCTGGCTGGCTGCAGAGGATCGTGAGAGCTGCGCGCCGGACGGAGGCCGGGACAGGAGGTCTGCTGCTGCTTCAGGTGAGTACATTTTTATTTAATTTATATTAGCAGGTGTATCGACTGTTCTGGCCAGGTCTGCTACATGATTGAAGTGTTTTCTGGCCAGGTTGGCCACATGATTGCATATATTTTCTGGGCAAATCTGCCGACATGATTGCATGTATTTTCTGGGCAAATCTGCCGACATGATTGCATGTATTTTCTGGGCAAATCTGCCGACATGATGGAACGTGTTTTTTGGGCAAATCTGCCGACATGATTGAACGTGTTTTTTGGGCAAATCTGCCGACATGATTGAACGTGTTTTTTGGGCAAATCTGCCGACATGATGGAACGTGTTTTTTGGGCAAATCTGCCGACATGATTGAACGTGTTTTTTGGGCAAATCTGCCGACATGATTGAACGTGTTTTTTGGGCAAATCTGCCGACATGATTGAACGTGTTTTTTGGGCAAATCTGCCGACATGATTGAACGTGTTTTTTGGGCAAATCTGCCGACATGATTGAACGTGTTTTTTGGTGTTTTTTGGGCAAATCTGCCGACATGATTGAACTATTTTCTGGTCAAATCTGTTCACATTACGTGTATTTTCTTGAGAAAACCTGAACAATTATGAATTTTCTGGGGAAAGGCCCACTGTCTTTGTGTTGCACTTTTAAGGGGAACCCGAGGTGAGAATAATATTGGGCTGCAATATTTATCTCCTTTTAAGCAATACCAGTTGCCTGGCTGCCGTGCTGGTCCTCTGCCTCTTATTCTTTCAACCACAGACCCTGAACAAGCATGCAGCAGGTCAGGAGTTTCTGACAATATTGTCAGAACTGACAAGATTAGCTGCATGATTGTTTCTGGTGTAATTCAGTTCACTACTGCAGCCAAATAGATCAGCAGGGCTGCCTATTGTTTAAAAGGAAATGAATATGGCAGCCTCCATATCACTCTTATCCCGGGTTCACTTTAAATTAGTTAGCTCTGCCCTCATCCGGTCATGGCCACGCCCATTTTTCGCCGCGGCGCGCAATGCGCGCCGCATGTTATAACTGCACCCATTTTTTGTTAGCTATACTGGTGCCACTATACTATACTAAGGACAACTTTAGGGGGGGGAGCGAGCCTACACCTGGCATTACCCGCCGTGTCACGTTTAGCATGCCACATTTGCTGTTTTTTTTTTTTTTTTTATGGGGGGGGTGTCTTTTTAATACCCAGCACCGGGTGTCAAATGCCCTAGGTACGCCACTGAGTAGACACAAGATAATAATGATGTAACATCAATAAAGCAGTTTATGTATACACTCTAAAGGATCATACAACGCGTTCCACAGGATTCACCCCGCTTCTTCAGGCAATAGGGATGGAGCATATACAAACTGGTCTGTAATTCAGAGGCGCTTGGCCGAAGCGCAATTGCACTACTAGTAGGTTCCCCTCCAGTCACTATCATTGTCAAAGCATTGGGAATCCCTGGCAATTGTCGGCGATCCTAAAATGCTGACAAAATGCCGTAGTGGGTCCCGGCTCTAACTGTGTTGTTACCAGTGTCTTGTTGTTTGTCTCTACAAGTCCCTGATTCACAGACCTCTGCTAGCCAGCCTGTGACCAATTCTGAATCTATCTGCATGAACGCCTGATCCATCTAAAGCCTACCAGCAAAGGGACTTATTTTTTCACTGTCCTTCTCAGCTTCTCTCTTCCTTTCTTTCTCTTTTCAATCTTTTCCCTCTCTTTTCTCTCCCCCAAGGAAGGATGGAGGGGGGGGGGTGCATCTGATTCAAAGTATCGCTTTAGAAGCATTTGAGTGCCTTTCAACGGCAGCGGATTACCCCCCTGGTCCTCTCCTGGGTCCATCTCCTGAGTTTCCTTTTATCTATGCATTGTACTCTATGCCATGTGTATTTGCTGCATGTAATGTATGTACCTACTGTAAGTATTCCTATGCATTGTATGTACCTACTGTATGTTTACTATATGCAAAATTGCACCATTCTGCTACTGTACTGACCCTGTTGTGCCAAAATCAATTCCGGGTACAACTCTAGTTGTACTTGGCAAAATAAACCTGATTCTGATTATAATAGGTAAATTACTGATATGTACTCGTTTTTATACTGACGTTATAATTTTATAGCATACACAATGGCCTCGATTCATAAAGCATTCCCGCATTCGGAAATGCAGAAAACCGCTCACTTTACCGACCACACAGCAAAATATGTATTCATAAAGGCTTTTTCCGCATGAAAAGCCGACATTCGCGAGCAGAGTGATCAAAACCGCCTTGCGCGGTGATTATCATAGCAAAAGTAACAAATGTCAATCCATAAAGATTAGAGGTAGAGGTATGCGGACGGGTATTACCGCTACCTCTGATGTGGCGAGAAGCGTGCGGAATACAGTGCAGTGAATGGGACAGACCTCCCAAGCAGCTGCAGAGAGAACACCGCACGGAGGGACTCGGCCAGCTTCTCCTGTTTCCGCATGTCTCCCGACAGCCTAACGCCTGCCTACAGCGGAATATCTCTGCACGCCTGTCACAACTAGCAAATTTTTTATGAATTACCACCCTGAAGGCGGAAATACCGACAGCGGTGTTTCCCCGCTCGACGTTACCTTCCCGACAGCACTTTTATGAATCGAGGCCAACGTCATTTGATGCAAAATAAGTTTTGTTTACTGCAATTACCATACAAATCCAACATTGATATACCTTAATCCTGGCGTTCTGAGAAGCCTTTCAAAGTGTGCTGTTTTTATCGTTTAAAGGGAATTTGAAGCGAGAGGTATATGGAGGCTACCAGGTTTATTTCCATACTACATGACGTTTATTGCAATGCGATGAAGCGCAAAATCGCATGATAAATGCACCCTGTGCTACTAATAGGAAGCATTTACACTGTCAAATGGAACGCAACCGCAAAACGTGCTCGCCGGACCGCAAATGCAAAATGACAACCTGCTGTATTTTTCCACAGCCGCATCGCAAAACACCGACCAACAAAAATCGGACAGGTCCATTCACACTAGGCTTCCCGCTGCACAAAAAAAAAATGTCACCTTTCCCCATGAAATTCAGCACCCCCGATGGACCTGGTAACCAGGAAGCATAGGTATTCCTGTAAGTTTGTACGAAGCAGAGAAAATTCTCATTGGTTCATGTGGACCAGTGAGAATCCTCCTTGTTGCTAGGTAGGATTCACATGCTTTTTTAAAATATTTTTTTTAGAAGCTAACAGGAAGCCCTATGCTGTTTCCTGTTTACCGAGCAAGTGTTGGAAGGTGCGGGCAATGGGAAAAGCAGCGGAAATACCAGCAGACGGGTAAGTGCTCTGGTGGCAATGCAAATGCAGTGAATGGAAACTGCAAGTGTGAACATGCACCCACTGCACCATTTGGGCACCCGCTGTGTTTGCCGTGTAGTGAGAACCCAGCCTAATTCTCTGAGCCATAGCCCCTGAACAAGCATGCAGCAGATCAGGTGCTCTGACTGAAGTGTGACTGGATTAGCGGCATGCTTGTATCAGGTGTGTGATTCAGACACTACGGCAGCCAAATAGATCAGCAGGGCTGCCAGGCAACTGGTATTAACAGGAAATACATATGGCAGCCTCCATACCCCTCTCACTTCAGATGCCCTTTAGGCCCCTTTTACACTTCATCACCAGTTGCTCTCAGTTATATAACTGAAAGAAAACTGATTTTCAAAGTAATGCCCATGTTTTCCTATGGCACCTTTCACACTTAAAGAGAACCCGAGATGGGCTTTAAAAATCCTAATTGCACACAGAGGCTGGGTCTGCACATAATGCCCCGCCTCTGTTGCTATATCGTTCTCCCCCAGACCCCCCCCCCCCCCCTGCGCTCTGTTTGCCCCCATAAATCAAACCGCCATGCTAGTGGCACGCAACGTGTCGATAGCCGGCTGTTTACATAGCCACTGTCACTCTTGCCGCTCGCCCTCCTCCTCCACATCGCCGCTCCCGGCCTGCGTCCCTTCTCTCCCGCTGATTGGAGGGAATGCAGACCCAGCCTCTGTGTGCAATTAGGATTTTTAAAACCCACCTCAGGTTCTCTTTAAAGTGTTTAACTGAAATCTTTTTCCCAATGCACTGCTATGGAAAAAACACGTGCCAACACGTACTAACGCATACTAACGTACACTAGCGCATACCAACTGATTAAAGTGGACCCAAATTAAAAATACAAGATTTCAGAAATAAAATCTATTTTCTAAATTATAATAATAAACAGCAGCCTTTTTTCAGCTGCATGATAACAAATATAAAATATTTTACATTTATTGGAGGAACCCCTCCCATCCATATTGCCGGGACAGAATCCGGCAGACTGGTGGAGGAGATGGTGTCTGGCAAAGGAGGAATTGCTAATGGCTGCCACCTGTATAAACCTAGTTATGCAAAGAGAAGGGTGAAAAGCATGCACTGAAATGTTCATAGGCTTGAAGGAGTGTTTATTTATCTTTGTACGTGTCAGAGTGGTGCAACTTAATATTTTGAATTAAAAAAACGTTTGGTTTGGGTCCGCTTTAAGTGTAAATGGGGCCTGAAGTAAAGTATGTTTACATCATTCAAGTATTTTATGCCTCTCTGGCTCTTCTTTTCGGTCTACACCAGAATTTACATATTGATCTACCTTTGCAAACTAATTCAGAACTGAAATACTAGTTTGAAGTGGATTTTTATAATCCAGTCGATTTTGGTAGAAGAGAAGAATGAAGTATGTTGTACTGTCTTCTATACCAGGAGACCAGGCTCGGGAGAAGGTCCAGGACTCACTTGGCTAGACGTGCGGTGGGAGGACGTTGTTGGCCTTCGCATCTCTGGATCTTCTGTATTCTGGAAGGCTTCCTGCAGTTATAAAGCTCTTGTGGCCTCCAAAGACTCACATGCTGGAGATGAGGGGATTTCTCTACAGAGGTTATCGAAGTAATTAACGTTGAATCTGAGGAGACACATCACTCTCCCGGAGTCTTCTTTGGGCTATTAACTCTGTAAACTAGAAAGAACTTAAAGAGGAACTGTAAGGAGATTTTATTTTTTATTTTTTTTACAACACAAAGGAAAAGAGTGTGTGTTATGAGGAAAAGAAGAAGGGGCAAGCAAAAGAGAGAAAAAAATCCTCTCTAGTGATAAGCACAAATTTTGCATGGTCCTAATTTCGCATACGAATTTGCAATTACGATGCAAAATTGCGGTGCAATATTTCGGGGAAAATCGTAATTAATTTTGTCTGTAATCGTAATCAGGAACCATCATTTTCAATCTTTGCATAATTTTCACGTAATTTCGTGCCCACCCCACTTTAGCGGTTAGTTGCACAGCCGCCATACAGGCTAATGTCACAAAAATTGTTACAGGAAAAAAGGGAGAGAAAGGAGCAGTTTGGCACTTGCATCCCACTAAAAAAAGCTTTATTCTTGCGGCTTTCAAAAAATACACTTGTATCACATATAAAGAATACTGAATATCATGATTAAAACATCCTCCCAGGTCCATCAAGTGCTGCGGGGTATGGTGGGAGCAGTGTGGGGCCTGACGACCGTTTCGCTCACTGAGCGTCCTCAGAGGCTCTCTGCACTTTCTTTATATGTGATCCACGTGTATTTTTTGAAAGCCGCAAGAATAAAGCTTTTTTTTAGTGGAATGCAAGTGCCAAACTGCTCCTTTCTCTCCCTTTTTTCCTATATGCATGCTGTTGTTTTAGTTTTGAGCATGCATGGTCCACAATAATCCTGCCTGGCCTGTCCTCCAGATGTTCTCAATGTTGCTTACATATACCCTCATAGTAACACACTAGCGGTGTAGTGCCCGTCTACTTTTTTTATACCAATCATCACAAAAATTGCTATGTATGTTTAGGGCAAAAGTGGGTACAAGTTACATCTTGAATAAAGACCTTGTAGTTTTTGAGAAAATAGATATTAAAAGTGCAAAAGAAAGAAAAAAAGTTTTTAAACTCAGAAAAAAATAAAAACTATTTTTCCTTTGCATTTTTAAAAATCAATTTTCTCAAAAACAAAAGCTACAAGGTCTTTTTGAACAATTACTTTTTTGCTTGTACCTACTATTCCCCTTAACATATGTAGCAATTCTGGTAACAATAGCATGTATGGGGACTTTGCTATTAATGCTAAAGTCAGCATAAAATTACACAAATGGACCATATGAAATCAATTGAATTTACAAATCGTAATTACATATGGGTGTAATAGCAAAATTTCACATAATCGTACTTAGCTGATTACAATCAATAATGACAATAGTCATTAACCACTTCACAACTGAGGGGTTTTACCCCTTGAACACCAGAGCAATTTTCATCTTTCAGCGCTCCTTCCATTCATTCGTCTATAACTTTATCATTACTTATTGCAATGAAATGAACTATATCTTGTTTTTTCCTCCACCAATTAGGCTTTCTTTAGGTGCGACATTATGCCAAGAATTACTTTATTCTAAATATGTTTTAATGGGAAAATAGGAAAAAATGTGGGGGAAAATTCATTATTTTTCAGTTTTCGGCCATTATAGTTTTTAAATAATGCATGCTACTGTAATTAAAACCCGTGAAATTTATTTGCCCATTTGTCCCGGTTATAAAACCGTTTAAATTATGTCCCTATCACAATTTGGCACCAATATTTTATTTGGAAATAAAGGTGCATTTTTTTCAGTTTTGCGTCCATCCCTAATTACAAGCCTATAAGTTTATAAAGTAACAGTGTTGTACCCTCCTGACATAAATATTTAAAAAGTTCAGCGGATCATTGCGGGGCTTAGATCAACGAACGGGAATGGCTTTTCCCGTTCATTGATCTCCGGGCGAGCGGGCGGCGTCGTGCATGTGAGCGGGAGTGCGCGCATGAGCGAGCGGGAGCGTGGGAAGTACGGATTTCTCCATCCCTGGTGCTAAAAGGATGGAAAAAGGGACGGAGAAATCCGTACGGCTGGGGGTAAAGTGGTTAATCCTCTCACTCTGTCAGTGTTGTGTAGAAAAAGTGCCTCGTGGAGCGTGGGAGGTGTCATGTTTACTACTGGCGTGCAGAGCTAGAGGGTTTTCTTTTATTCCCGTAGTTGTAGACAAGCCCCTTTTATCCTTATATAGATACCCAAGGTTACTCAGATCGCTTAGAGCCCTGTTTCACACAAAAAAATTGCAGCAAAATCCCCGCTATTATGCTGCAATTCTGTTTGCAATTCTCATTCAGGGAGAGATGCTTGCTACCTGAACGAATAGCAAATGCAATTGCGGCAACATTTTGCCACAATTTTTAGTATGAAACAGACTGGTTTTAACTTTTCAAATTTGGACTGCCATTGAAAATGAAGAAGAGGAGTAACATGTAACTCTGAGGCAGCTCCGTTTCTAGGGGCAGGCTAGGTGGGTGTCCGCCCGGGGCACAGTGAAGGATGGGGGCGCAGTGAAGGAGGGGGAGCAGCATCACACTGTGCGGCCTCATTCACACCTAAAAAAGCAAACACAAGCATTTTGAGGTTTTGTGTGCTTTTTTCCCCCCTCCCGGCGCTCCATTGCGGGCTGCGTTTTTGGAAAAGCACTTTGCTGGCTACCTACATTGGAGGCACCTACCTATCTGACCTGTACTGGGGGCAACTATACAGCTACAGCAAACAAAGGAAACGGCATGTGTCATGAGGAAAGGAAGGAGGGGCAAGTAAAACAGAAAAAAAAGAATCCTCTCTAGTGATCAGCACAAATTTTGCATGGCTGTAAGAAACGAGGCAGCTGCAGCGAACAGCACTGCCGCCGCAGCTGCCTCCATGCGGCCATCCGTCCGTTCGGCGTCCAGGCGTTCTCCCATGCAGGGGGCTGCCATAGCGCTCGGGCGCGCGCACAGACGGGACCTTTATGCGGGGAGGAAGCCCGTCAGCTGACCTGCTGGTCGGCTGACGTCAGAGGAGACCCACGGCGCCCAGGATTGGCTGATGAGAGGGGGGCGTGCCAGTGAGGTCTCCTCTGCTTCATAAGCCTCCTGGCTTCATTATCACATTGTCTCTCGTCGTGAATACTTGCGTGTTAGCGCTCAGACCTTAGGCTAGTTCCCTGGTGTTGATGCTAAGGATTTCACACCTAGACTAGGAGATTGCTTACTGTTTGATCTCCTGAGTATGACTCTTAGCTATTACTCTGACCCTGATCCTGCCTTCTGATCCTGTACTTTCGCCTATCTGCCTACCTGTTGCTGAATCTTTGCCTGATTACCGATTACTCTCTTGTCTCACATTCTGTACCGATACGTACCTTCCTGTTGCTGAACCTCTGCCTGATTACCGTTTACTCTCTTGTCTCACGATCCTGTACTGATACTTACCTCTCTGTTGCCGAACTTTGCCTGCCTGACCATTCTACTCACCAGTGGTCCCTCGCCACTGGTGAGGTGTTAACTACCATTAAATAAAATTGTTAGGGTCACACACTTTCTAAGGTATACCAAACTTACTTTATTGTTGCATAACTACAGATAGCCCCCCATAAATACTCACAATACCATTACATAGATCCCAAACATTTTAAAACCAGCAATTGCGGAGCCTTCATAGCTGAATGCATGTAATCAATACAAAGTGATGCAAATACATAGATATAATTTCTCCTGGCCAGGAATAAACTACACCACCATCACATTCGTCCGCGCATACTCCCTCCTTACACACTTGTGCCACAGCTGTTGTAACTGGTGGGGCCCCCCCCTGTGTGTCAGAGTAATGGTTTCCAGTGCACTATTAATCAGGCAAGATAATGTTCCATTCACTGTGCACAGTTCATCTGCCACCGCTTGTAGCCTGGCAGCATAGGTTGATCTCACCCCTCCAGCTGTCAGCTTCTATCCTCGGTATATCCAAGGTCCTTAGTTGGATAGCCGGTCACTCTTGCTCTATCCGCGCTGGGGTCAGCACGACCACCTCACAGCGCCATTCCCGCAAGGTAGAGGACGCCAGCCCGGGATCCCATCAGTGACTTGTGAGAGGGATGCTGCGTCACACGCATTCGCTTTGGCTCCGCCCACCGACGCGTTTCACGTCCTCATTGGACGTTTCATCAGGGTGTGTCCATGCCTCCTTCTGCCCCGTCCTAAGTATCCTCCTTGACCCCGCCCCTTGTCTCCGTAACAATACCATTCACATTGATCTATACAGTGACTTTTCCTGGGGTGGGTTTCATATGGATAGCATATATTCCATGGGGATTGTCATGCAATAGGCACACTTTGACAGTATACAGCAGTATGATGTTCTCAGGGCACAATAAAATTATTGCAATTTCTTTCTTTTTATACGCAGTTCCAGAACACGGATATCGGCACTAGCAGTGTGTGCATTAGACAGTATCCCCATTTTTTTCTTTTCTGATATGAATGTTTTTTACAAAGTTGCTCAAATATATTTAGGCATTCCCTCCATCCTGTCTCAGCAGCACACAGAGATATTTCATATTTAATATATGTGTGATACACACTTAAAGGCACAGTCCTTATCCATGGCACAATCCATGCACTGCGGTTCCACGTACACCACATGCGCTACCCACAGACATAATTCAATATTGAGGTTCAAATTCATCATCTCACATATAGTTAATTAAAAGTGGGGGGGGGGGGGGAAATCACTATATAGTTAGTTATATCTATTTGCCCTGAGGAAGGGAGAAAGGTCCAATTCTGCATTCAATCCACCCGGAGTTACACTCCCAAGTTTAAAGATCCACATAGCTTCTTTGCAGTAAAGGACCTCATCAAAGTCACCCCTTCTCCCAGAAATTTTTAAACCATAAATTCCCCTAACCGAGGTCCCCCTCAGGCTGTTTTGATGATGATCCCTATAATGGTCATAGATTAATCCTGTAGCCTTCCCACTTGTAATTTTACAAAAGTGTTCCAATACTCTCTCTTTTAATGTTCTTTTTGTTTTACCAATGTATTTTAGACCACAAGGGCACTGTATCATATATACAACTTTTTCGTGTCACAATTAATAAAAGATCTGATAGTATATTCCTTTTCGCCCTTGCTGTCAAAAAATACCCTGGTATTTTCCACATATGGACACATTTTGCACTTAGAACATTTAAACATGCCTGTAGGTTTTCTCTGATCAAGCCATGTAGATGGATTTCTCTGTAGTTCACTATGCACCAAGCGGTCCCTCAAATTAGGCGCCCGCCTTGCTGTTAAGAGTGGTCTTGGCCCTACAATTTTTGCCACTTCTCCATCTGAGGTCAAAATAGGCCAGAACTTATTTAGAAGTTCACGCAAGTTATCCCAATGGGCTCCAAAGCCGGTTATAAGGCGCATATGTCCCTCCCCCTCCGCCCTCCGCGGCATCCCTCCGGGGGCCAGCAATTTTTGCCGGTCCTGGTTCCATGCCCTCTTCAGCGCTTTACGTAGTACCGAGTGTGCATAACCACGTTCACGGAATCTTTGATACATCATCCGAGCTTCCTGTCTGAAGTCATCGTCCCTCCCACAATTCCTCCTAAGACGGAGGAACTGTCCATAGGGAATTCCCTTCTTTAGGGACTGTGGATGATGACTCCCTGCATGCAATACCGTATTGCCTGCTGTAGGTTTGCGAAAGGACATTGTGACCACCCTCTTTCCCTCAATCTTCAGCATGAGGTCCAAAAATGGAATGTCCATACCCGAAGAGAAGGTCAAACGGATATTTTTACCGTTGATATTGAGTTTGGCCACAAACTGCTCCAATTCACATTGGGTGCCCCTCCACACCATTAAGACGTCGTCTATGAATCTAATCCAGAGGGCGACGTGTGCACCATATTCCTGGCTGGGGAACACTTGCTCCCTCTCCCAGAGTCCCAAATGCAAGCAAGCATAGGCTGGTGCACACGACGCCCCCATCGACGTTCCGCGTAGTTGCTGGTAATAGCACCCATCAAAAATAAAGCAATTCCGCGTTAAAATTAATCTCATCGCCTCAACAATGAAGGCATTGTGAGCCAGAGCGGAGGGATGCCGCTCGCGGAGGAAGAAGGACATTGCCCGGAGGCCCTCCTCATGCGGGATCGACGTGTAGAGAGACTCCACATCGATCCCCACAAGGAGGGACCCCGGGGGCACCTCAAAACCGGCAAGGACACCCAGGACATCACGTGTATCTTGAACATATGAAGGCAGGGCCTGCACCAATGGACGTGTTTTTCTATCAACATATTGACCTAGCCGTTGGGTGGGACTACCCACCGCAGATACGATTGGTCGTCCGGGTGGGTTAGACATAGACTTATGAACTTTTGGAATCGTATAAATAGTTGGTATATTATAGGTAGTTACAGTGAGGAATTCATATTCTTTGGTGGTAAGTATTCCCTCATGTAGTCCCTCATCAATTAGGCTATTGATCTGATTTTTAATTACAGGAAACGGATTTTCACGAAGTTTTCGATACGTATTTACATCATTTAATTGTCTCTCAATCTCTTTTACATAATTCTCCTCATCCATAAGAACAACATTTCCCCCTTTGTCACTAGGTTTAATAACCAGCTTAGGGGCTTTTTGTAATTCTTCCAAGGCTATTTTTTCCTGAGAAGTTAAATTATTGTCCCCCTTGGAAGGGAAAAGTTTTAAATTCCATAACTCTCGTTCAATTGTGTTTAGGAATACATGTACATTTCTATTTTGCGATGGGGGGGCATGAATGTTGACTTTGCCCGTAGATTCGTAGCTAGGGGCGGTTGTTGAGGCGATGAGATTAATTTTAACGCGGAATTGCTTTATTTTTGATGGGTGCTATTACCAGCAACTACGCGGAACGTCGATGGGGGCGTCGTGTGCACCAGCCTATGCTTGCTTGCATTTGGGACTCTGGGAGAGGGAGCAAGTGTTCCCCAGCCAGGAATATGGTGCACACGTCGCCCTCTGGATTAGATTCATAGACGACGTCTTAATGGTGTGGAGGGGCACCCAATGTGAATTGGAGCAGTTTGTGGCCAAACTCAATATCAACGGTAAAAATATCCGTTTGACCTTCTCTTCGGGTATGGACATTCCATTTTTGGACCTCATGCTGAAGATTGAGGGAAAGAGGGTGGTCACAATGTCCTTTCGCAAACCTACAGCAGGCAATACGGTATTGCATGCAGGGAGTCATCATCCACAGTCCCTAAAGAAGGGAATTCCCTATGGACAGTTCCTCCGTCTTAGGAGGAATTGTGGGAGGGACGATGACTTCAGACAGGAAGCTCGGATGATGTATCAAAGATTCCGTAAACGTGGTTATGCACACTCGGTACTACGTAAAGCGCTGAAGAGGGCATGGAACCAGGACCAGCAAAAATTGCTGGCCCCCGGAGGGATGCCGCGGAGGGCGGAGGGGGAGGGACATATGCGCCTTATAACCGGCTTTGGAGCCCATTGGGATAACTTGCGTGAACTTCTGAATAAGTTCTGGCCTATTTTGACCTCAGATGGAGAAGTGGCAAAAATTGTAGGGCCAAGACCACTCTTAACAGCAAGGCGGGCGCCTAATTTGAGGGACCGCTTGGTGCATAGTGAACTACAGAGAAATCCATCTACATGGCTTGATCAGAGAAAACCTACAGGCATGTTTAAATGTTCTAAGTGCAAAATGTGTCCATATGTGGAAAATACCAGGGTATTTTTTGACAGCAAGGGCGAAAAGGAATATACTATCAGATCTTTTATTAATTGTGACACGAAAAAGTTGTATATATGATACAGTGCCCTTGTGGTCTAAAATACATTGGTAAAACAAAAAGAACATTAAAAGAGAGAGTATTGGAACACTTTTGTAAAATTACAAGTGGGAAGGCTACAGGATTAATCTATGACCATTATAGGGATCATCATCAAAACAGCCTGAGGGGGACCTCGGTTAGGGGAATTTATGGTTTAAAAATTTCTGGGAGAAGGGGTGACTTTGATGAGGTCCTTTACTGCAAAGAAGCTATGTGGATCTTTAAACTTGGGAGTGTAACTCCGGGTGGATTGAATGCAGAATTGGACCTTTCCCCCTTCCTCAGGGCAAATAGATATAACTAACTATATAGTGATTTCCCCCCCCCACACACTTTTAATTAACTATATGTGAGATGATGAATTTGAACCTCAATATTGAATTATGTCTGTGGGTAGCGCATGTGGTGTACGTGGAACCGCAGTGCATGGATTGTGCCATGGATAAGGACTGTGCCTTTAAGTGTGTATCACACATATATTAAATATGAAATATCTCTGTGTGCTGCTGAGACAGGATGGAGGGAATGCCTAAATATATTTGAGCAACTTTGTAAAAAACATTCATATCAGAAAAGAAAAAAATGGGGATACTGTCTAATGCACACACTGCTAGTGCCGATATCCGTGTTCTGGAACTGCGTATAAAAAGAAAGAAATTGCAATAATTTTATTGTGCCCTGAGAACATCATACTGCTGTATACTGTCAAAGTGTGCCTATTGCATGACAATCCCCATGGAATATATGCTATCCATATGAAACCCACCCCAGGAAAAGTCACTGTATAGATCAATGTGAATGGTATTGTTACGGAGACAAGGGGCGGGGTCAAGGACAGGGCAGAAGGAGGCATGGACACACCCTGATGAAACGTCCAATGAGGACGTGAAACGCGTCGGTGGGCGGAGCCAAAGCGAATGCGTGTGACGCAGCATCCCTCTCACAAGTCACTGATGGGATCCCGGGCTGGCGTCCTCTACCTTGCGGGAATGGCGCTGTGAGGTGGTCGTGCTGACCCCAGCGCGGATAGAGCAAGAGTGACCGGCTATCCAACTAAGGACCTTGGATATACCGAGGATAGAAGCTGACAGCTGGAGGGGTGAGATCAACCTATGCTGCCAGGCTACAAGCGGTGGCAGATGAACTGTGCACAGTGAATGGAACATTATCTTGCCTGATTAATAGTGCACTGGAAACTATTACTCTGACACACAGGGGGGGGCCCCACCAGTTACAACAGCTGTGGCACAAGTGTGTAAGGAGGGAGTATGCGCGGACGAATGTGATGGTGGTGTAGTTTATTCCTGGCCAGGAGAAATTATATCTATGTATTTGCATCACTTTGTATTGATTACATGCATTCAGCTATGAAGGCTCCGCAATTGCTGGTTTTAAAATGTTTGGGATCTATGTAATGGTATTGTGAGTATTTATGGGGGCTATCTGTAGTTATGCAACAATAAAGTAAGTTTGGTATACCTTAGAAAGTGTGTGACCCTAACAATTTTATTTAATGGTGTCTATGCATATTGAAGGGTTAACTTTCCCCCACATTGTGACAGGGGTATAGGAGCCAAACTGCAACTACATTTTTAGCTGTGGAATCTTTATTTGAGGTGTTAACTACGCCAGCTCTGCTGGTGAAGTAGCTCTGCTAGGCGATAGTTCAGCCTTAATTACCTGCTTATTAGGTACCTGTCATTTTAGTATTACAGTATCTCGTAGGCTGCAGTACAGTCTGACTACAGTCTTATGCGTTTTCACTCTTTTGTTGGTAAAATATGGATTTTATGGGAAAATGCAAAAATAAAAGCTATTTTCAACTTTAATAAGGTCTAACAACGCGTTACAGGAGAGCATTCTCTTTTCTTCAGGTCAAACAATTGTACATAAAGAGTTTACATTTACGTAAATACACAATAAAGAACACTTTCAGTTGGTGCCAGTTTGAAATGAATCGTCCAATCTAAGTTGGATATGCAAATTTACTGTAAAGCCCAAGGTCCTTTGCACATGAAAATGCTCAGTGGTGTTACAGATGTACATAACGGTATATACAACTGTAAGTCCTTGAGGGGGGTACTGTATAAACTCTAGTTAAAGTGGTCTGAAACTCTGAGATAACATTCAATAAAAATGTGTTTTCCTACTTTTTATTATTCATACAGTTATCATATTTGCTTTTGTGCACATGTAATATTTTCTGTTTACAAATTACAAGTTTCCAATGTGTAGTTTTTCTTGCCCTGAAAGCTGGCATTGCGTTTTATTCTTTTTCTATTATAACTGCTTTTTATTATATATTAAAATCGTCTAATGAGCTATTCTGAACACTGTGTGTGCCTGAAGCAGAGACAGTTTCTCAGAGAGTGTTTGTTTACATTACAGTGTTGATAGATATGTGTTTAACAAGTAAAAAAGATACTGTTATCTCCAGTTTGGATGCGGATAGCAGGACAAAGTGCTTTGTTTAACCAATTCAGTGATGTTCTGCTAGAATTTTTTTTTGGGGATAATAGCTTTCAGGCTGTGAGGAATCTATTAGAGCAAAGTAGAAATGCTGACTTTCAGACCACTTTAACCACATAACGACCAGCTAACGTCGATAGGCGGCGGGTGGTTGTTTGTGGATTTCCATGGAAACAGCCGCTCGTTCGAACGGCCGTTCCATGGCAGTTCATGGAGCAGCCTGCGAGCCTCCGGGAACAGCCTGCAAGCCTCCGATCGCGGTCGCAGGCTAAATGTAAACACGTGGGGAAGAAATCCTGTGTTTTCATCCATACGACGCGGCCTCTGATTGGCCGGGGATCACCGGCATCTGATAGGAGGCTGAAGCCTATCAGAGGCGGCGCAGGACAGATCGCCGTCCTGTGCCGCCCATGGCAAGAGGGAGAGGTAGGGAAGGAGAGGGAGGGAGGAATAGTGCTGTGGAGGGGGGCTTTGAGGAGCCCCCCGCTAGGCACATGTGAGCGGCGGCGATCAGACCGCCCCAGCAGGACATCCCCCTAGACGCTCCGGACTATAAGACGCACCTAGGTTTAGGGGGCAAAAAATCAGGAAAAAAATATACCAAACCTGGTGTGTCTATGGTCCAGGGTCTCTACCATAGCTACACTGCCAAGCTACACTAACCCCTGCAGTTCCCTAGTTAAACTAACTACCTTACATTAACCCTTCTGCCCCACCAGCTACACAAAGTGCCCCACCAGCTACACAGTCCTGATGCCCCACTTACTACCATACACTAAACCCTGCTGCCCCCAAAACCTACACTATGCTAATGCTACAATGTCCACTACCTGCACTAAGATACAAGGCCCCCACTACCTACACTAACTGCACTAAGCTACAAACACATTTTTTCATACTTACTGATCCTAGGGAGAGGCTTGCTGTCAGGCTTGCTACTTGCAATGGGGATGGCACCCTGAGTCCCCTGCAGCGTTGCTCAGCGTGGCAGGGTCCCAGTAGCAGAGCTGATGAGGCAGTGGGGACATCTGAGACCGGAGGTAGAGCTGGATCCGCTGCGGGAGCCGGAGTCACATGGGCAGCTCTAGTCGATGACCTATGTGACTCATAGCCGCCGATGTCCTGTTCTCGGGAAGCAGCAGCGATAAGGCAGCAGGGACATCGGCAGTGAAGACCGGAGGCAGACCTAGAGATGCTGCGGGAGCCGAGCCACGTGGGCAGCTGTAGCTGATGGCCCATGTGACTCTTAGCTGCCGATGTCCCGGAAGCAGCGGCGATAAGGCAGCAGTGACATCACATCGGCGAAGAGGAAAGGTGTTATAATTTAAAGGGATACTGTAGGGGGGTCGGGGGAAAATGAGCTGAACTTACCCGGGGCTTCTAATGGTCTCCCGCAGACATCCTGTGTTGGCGCAGCCACTCCCCAATGCTCCGGCCCCGCCTCCGGTTCACTTCTGGAATTTTTGACTTTAAAGTCAGAAAACCACTCCGCCTGCGTTGCCGTGTCCTCGATCCCGCTGATGGCACCAGCAGCGTACTGCGCAGGGACAGACCATACAGGGCTTCTGCTATACACTCCTGGTGACATCGGCGGGAGCGAGGACACGGCAACGCAGGCGCAGTGGTTTTCTGACTTTAAAGTCAGAAATTCCAGAAGTGAACTGGAGGCGGGGCCAGAGCATCGGTGAGTGGCTGCGCCAACACAGGATGTCTGCGGGGGACCATTAGAAGCCCCGGGTAAGTTCAGCTCATTTTCCCCCGACCCCCCTACAGTATCCCTTTAAGTAGGCCTCAGTTATTTGGACTGAGTTAGTCAAAAAGGCTTGGGGTGCAGACTTGCCCTTTAAGGAGATTTTCTCTTAGAGAGAAAATCTACAGTTCTGTCAGCAGCACTCGAACATACCAAGAAGCTGTTCTATGGACAAGGACACAGGTCTCACAGACCTCAACATGTACACCACAAGAACAGTAAACACAGCCATGTTTAATCAATATCAAATTCCTTGCAACTAGGCCAAGGGGTTCATAGAATATTAATTGAGTAGGTGTGTATCATGACATCACAAGGGATCTGAACCAATTATAGATGGTTCAGATGATGACACAGTTAACTCTTTCCTGTTCAGTATTAAGGGTCATGATTTGCCAACTCTTACTTTCACGCTCTCCATCTACTGACTTCTACTGACTGGAACCATAATTACTTCCTTTCTTTATGTAATCTATCTGATATAACGTATGCTGTATATACTTAGTTTAGATGTAACTTAGAATAGAAAGAGGATAACCTGACTAACATTTAGGAGGAAGGTTAGTCAAGAGCTTGTAACGCAAATGGACTTAAAGAAGAATCTGCTTGGCTAAGATGTAACGAACTGTATCTGTATATCTGTTTACTGAATAAACAACTTGGAATTTGAAGATGCCTAAGAAAGTCTATCTCCTATAATGCTTGCTGTGAGGAGAGTCGAGTCAGCTCACATTCTGTGAGGTGCACCTCTAAGGGGGTGCTGGTGCCGGAGCAAAAGGTGATTTATAACAAAAGGCAGAGTTGGAGCCGCTCTGGGAGCCGGGGTCACGTGGGCAGCTCTAGCTGATGGCCCATGTGACTCATAGCCGGTGGTGAAGACAGGCTTCCTACTGGAGCCAGAGCTATAATGCTATGTGGGCCGCCTATGTTCAGGTCAGGAAAGACCAGCGGGGACATCGGTGGCCTGGACCGGATGCCTCTGGGGAGTGACTGCTGTGGGGTTAGTGTCCAGGGAGTGCCGCTTGCCGGAGGGAGGACAGAAAAGAAGGGGAGGCAGTGCTTGGGCAACATGAAAGGAGGAAGCAGGATGCAGGACTCGGAGCCCGCGGCTGGACAGGTGAGAGCTTGCGGTATGTCCTGCACCTGCTTGTGGGGGACATCTGGCAGCACATTCTGACTATAAGACGCAGGGACTTTTTCTCCCCACTTTTGGGGGAGAAAAAGTGTGTCTTATAGTCCAAAAAATACAGTAGATGCCTTAATTACAACGTCAGAAGGGTCTCACAGGGATGCTAGCTAATTTATGACAAATAAGATCATCAGTTTCCTAAAACATAACATACCACAGACTCCAGGTGATGGGGAGACATTGTAAATCCACACGTGACTGGGCAGAATACATACACCATTTGTCATAAGCTATGGAGAATTGTGGCATTTAAAACCCATCTTCCCAGCACATGAAATAAAATGGATAGTGGAATCAAACACCATCTTACAAGCATATGAAATAAAAAATTAAAAAAAAAATGGAATGATGGCATTTAAAGCCTATTGTACCAGCAAAATCTTCTACAGTTTTGAACCAATATATCCATTTTGTGTTGTGTCTCTCTTTATCTGATTTGAATCCACCAGGTAATACAGTGATGAGAAGATGGCTTAAACTGTGTCCAGGTAAACAAAAGTGTGTAAGTAATGGAAGATCAGTATATTTTTTGTTATGCTTTTTTTTTTTACTGTAGTCTGTTAATAGCGAACCTGTGGTGGTGCATGCAATCTCGTAGAGTTCTTCCTGTTTCTCCCACATAAATTCCTTTGGGGCATTTTGCACACATGATCAGGTATATAAGATTAGATGAGTCATAAGAAAAGGTGCCTTGTACTTTGTATTAATCTTGTGACCCTGGTATTGGTATCTTGTCTGTGGAATGGATGTATTTACAGGTCTCACACCTTTTCCCTCGGCAGGAGAATGTTCCGTTTTGTTTTGGCATTTTCTATTCTGGCCTGTAGTGAAGAGCAACAAAAGCATTATAGACAAGTGACTTACCTCTTAGCTCCACTAGCGATCTCTTTTCTCCTGGCATCCCTCTAGAGGGCACTCTAATCCTAAAGATGGGGATGCCTGGAGAAGATAGATCGGCAGTGAAGCTGAGAGGTGCGTCACTTATCTATAATTACATATTCTTCCAAAACGCATCTAAAACGCACATAACGTATGTCAAAGGTAACGCAGAGGTATTGAGTTTTTATTGCGTTTTTTAATGCTTTTTTAAAAAATAAAAAATAAAACAAGTTTGATGATGTATTTCCGTTTCCTGTTGACTTCCTAGTGAGGAGCATAAAACGCATAAAAACACATACAAAACCCACAAAAACCTACTTGCGATTCATGTGTGCGAAACGCAAACGCATTAAAATATAAGCAAAAAACACAGGAAAAACGGATGTGCAAATTGCATGTGCGAAACACAAACTCACTCAAAATGCTCTTCATTATGACAAAAACGCACAAACACATATGCAGTAAAACGCAAGCTTCCACGCACCTTGCCTGGCGGTGCGCCTAGTGTGTCCCCAGCCTCAGAGGCAATGTGCTAGGAAGACAGGAAGTAGTGGAGGATCATGCAACACACAGGTTAGTAAATAATCCACAATATTGCAAATTTTCTTCTAAATGAAATCACATTTTAATGAATAGACTTCATTTCATAATCGTCAATATTAGACTCTCTTTTCTGCACTAATAGAATACAGGAGGTCCATGCATACATTCATATTTAATTAATTTATTTATTATTAATTTGTTTCACTTACACTATATTGCCGAGAACTTGATGGAGCTACACATTAACACTTAAGGACCGGGGCTGTTTTATGTGATCTGTGCTGCGTGGGCTCTCCAGCCCACACAGCACAGATCGTGTTTGCAGCAGGGCGATCAGACTTCCCCCCTTTTTTCCCCACTAGGGGGATGTCCTGCTGGGGGGGTCTGATCGCCGCTGCTTTGTGTGGCCGCGCGGGGGGGGGGGCTCCTCAAAGCCCCCCTCCGCAGCGATTCCCAGCCTCCCTGTCCTTCCCTCCCTCCCCTAAGGGAGGCACAGGACGGCGATCCGTCCTGCGCCGCCTCTGATAGGCTTCAGAGGCCGGGGATTACCGATCTCCTTTACGGCGCTGCTGCGCAGCAGCGCCGTATGATGTAAACACAGGGGATTTCTTCCCCGCGTGTTTACATTTAGCCTGCGAGACACCCTCCGTGAACTGACATGGAACGGCCGCTCGAACGAGCGGCCGTTTCCATGGAAAACCACAAACGACCTGGCGCCGTCTATCGGCGTTAGCTGGTCGTTATGTGGTTAATCATCATCTTTGTCTTCATCATCCTCTGTTGGTTTCTAACTTTGTGCTATAAAACAACTATGGGTTATATATTTCTGTTATTTCTTTTTATACAATTTTGACCACATATAATATTTACAAACCTCACATGAGCCCATAAATGGCTTGCTTTCCTTCAATAAAACTACATTCATTTAGGAAAGTGTCTTTCATGAAATAAGTTGGACGTTTCTTGGAGATGTTTTATTATTCAGAGGTGATTGGAGTAGACTTAAGGTGGCCATACATCAGGCGACTTAGTGGCCGATCAACCATCCAATTCGATTATTATAATTGAATTGGATGAAAATCGTTGCTGCCAAGTGTATGCCCGGCCGACAAAGCGACAATTTTCGGGGCAGAAATTGGTCGCTTTGTCTATTGTGCATGCTGCAAGATGTTGGGTCGGATGTGGGGCAGTACGGCGGCGATTTCCGGGAATGAGCGACGAGATGACGAAACCCCCGCCGCAAAGTATAAATGTGCCCTCTGTGTGTGCATTTATACGTTACCTGTCCTGTTGCATCCTCCGCGCGATGTTCTGTAACCTCCGGGCGGCTATCCGTACATGCTACTGGCGCCTAGCGTCTCAAGTCAGATGTTATGCACCAACCTCAGATGCTATGCACCAAAAACCGCCCGGAGGTTACGAGACACCGCGCGGAGGCTGCAACAAGACAGGTACGTATAAATGCACATTTATACATGCAAGGGCAGCGACGGGGCGGACGCGGCGGGCTCAGCTGATTCCGTAGAGATTTCATGCTGAAATTGGACAGGAATCAGCCTGTAGTGTGTGGGCAGAATGGACAAGAGACAAATTTATGTCTAATCAGATTTGATTAGAGATAAATTTGTCTCTATGTCGATTCTGCACATAATCGTCAGGTGTATATCCACCTTTACTATACTGCAGTAAGCAGAACAACATGCACAATGAGTAAAGAGACTCGGAAGTGTTGGGCCAATTAGAGAATGCAAAAATTTACTGCAGAAATTGGAATACCACCGAAATTTTAGGGCAACCACAAGACTCGAAAATACTTGGAAATATCCGAGGATTGTGATTGGTCTAAAATGTCTGCGGTAATCCAGTTCCCGTGGATAAAATCTGTGTTCTGCGATTGTTTCTGAGTTCTCCGATTGGTTTAAATTGTCCAAGTTGCGGTTGTGTGGTATTTCCATGGAATTCTGATTTCTTCATGACGATTTCCAATTACCTCTGCGGAAATCTGTTTTGCGATCGTAAACTCGTAAATCAAAATTCTGTGGAAATTTTCTGACCATCTTTACCCTCTCATGAGATAATGATGAAGTGTTTTGGCCTCCTAAGCATGGCTACCACTTTATGCTGAATTTCTCTGGTCTTGATGCCATAGATGATCGGGTTCATCATAGGAGGTACAACAGTGTACAGGTTGGCCAGAAGGATGTGGAACTGAAGAGACACATATTTATGTCCAACTCTGTGAGCGATGAAAGAGAAGAAGGCGGGAGTGTAGAAGAGGATAATGACGCAGATGTGGGACACACAAGTGTTGAAGGCTTTGTAGCGGGCTTCTGAGGTCCGAAGCCTCAGAACCGCTATGATAATAGCAACATAGGAAACAACAATAAGGGTGAAATCAAGAAAAGAGGCACATGCAATTATCATCAAACCATACACCATGTTGACCGTTATGCTCACGGTCGCTAACTTGGCCACAGACATGTG
Source organism: Hyperolius riggenbachi (assembly GCF_040937935.1). Taxonomy (NCBI): domain Eukaryota; kingdom Metazoa; phylum Chordata; class Amphibia; order Anura; family Hyperoliidae; genus Hyperolius; species Hyperolius riggenbachi. The sequence continues at coordinate 15,218,293 of NC_090647.1, read as the reverse complement.
CTCGCAGTAGGTGTGTTCTATGACATTGCTTTGTTGGAACGACAGTCTGTCAAGAAGAAACGCTAGTGGAAATACTAATAAAACATCTCTAAACAGAATAAACATGGCTGCCTTTTTAATAAAAGAACCAGTGACAATTGATGTGTAGTTCAATGGGTGACAAATTGCGCAGTAGCGGTCGTACGCCATGGAGAACAAGATGGCTGATTCTACCCCAAAAATGAAATGAATGAAGAAGACCTGAGTGAGGCATCCATAGAAAGAAATCTCATAAACATGGAACAAGAATATGCTGAGGGTCTTTGGTAGCGTGGTGGAGCTCAGGAAGACATCCGAAATGGACAACATCATGAGGAAGATGTACATGGCCTGGTGGAGACTCTCATTGGTGGAGATGACCAGGACCATGATGGAGTTCCCTAGAAGAGAGAGGACATACATGATGGAGAAGAGGATGGAGAGCAGGAGATAAGAGTCCTCCAGACCAGGAATCCCCATCAGAAGGAAATAGTCAGGGTGGAAACGTGTAGAATTTGTCATAATTTGGGCAACTTAGGTATTTGTGTTATAACAAAAACGATAACTTTCAGTCACCTAATCACCATGCAAACCACACTTTACTGTTTTCACTGTGTGTAAACCAAAGGAATGTCCTGAAAAAAAGCAGATAGCTGTGAATGATTACTGCATGACATCTCTAGTTTTGCATACTGAAGGGTGAAGAAAAGCATGACATTCTAAAAATACAAATTCTTTTCAATTAAGATGCTCTGTTTCTGGCTCATACATATCTTAAAGGGGAACTAAAGTAAGAGGTATACGGAGGCTGCCATATTTATTTCCTTTTAATCAATACCAGTTGCCTGGCAGCCCTGCTGGTCTATTTCTCTGCAGTAGTATCTGAATAACACCAGAAACAAGCATGCAGCTAGTCTTGTCAGATCTGACTTTAAAGTCTGAAACACCTGATCTGCTGCATGCTTATTCAGGGGCTATGGCTAATAGTATTAGAGGCAGAGGATCAGCAGGGCTGCCAGGCAACTGGTATTGTTTAAAAGGAAATAAACATGGCAGCCTCCATATACCTCTCTCTTCAGTTCCCCTTTAAAGCATATTTTGTTTGAAATATATGATAATTTGCACATTTTGCCCAATTCACATAAACAATTATTCCATACTCATCCTTCTTGATCTGTTATCTATGTTTGATACTGTTGACTGCACCTTACTCCTATAGATACTTTAATTTGAAAGTATAACAGGCTTTGCTCTCTCCTGGATATTTTCCTGTCTCTCTGGAAGGTCCCTCACAGTTTCTTAGTAACATCAGAGTTCCTCTCCACATCCTTTACCTCTGAGAGTACCTCAGGGCTCTGTCCTGGACCCCCTCCTCTTTTCCATCTACATGCATAGTGTTGACAACTTAAAGGAAACCAGAGATGTGCATAATGTGTGTATTTATACTTGCCTGGGGCTTCCTCCAACCCCATGAGGTGCGTAGGCTTCCTTAAACGTCCTTTCCAGCTGCTCCGTTCTTTTGCTATCACCCCCGGTAAAGCATGCACATAAACGCACAACTGGCTGCGACTGGCCAGATTACCGGAGGGGATAACAAGTGAACGGAGGGGCCGAAGAGGATGGTGGTGGAGCCCACGCACCTCATGAGGTTGGAGGAAGCCCCAGGTAAGTATAAATACACCCATTATGCACATCTTTGGAACACTTTAACTGATTTGGTTTTTAATACATTATATATATGTGCAGATAATACACAACTGTACTACCTCTGCCCAGACCTTAACCAGTTCACCACTAAGTGTTATTCCCCCCATGGACCACAGCAATTTTGACCTTTCAGCGCTCCTTCCATTCATTTACCAATAACTTTATCACTACTTATCACAACAAAATGATCTATAGCTTGTTCTTTTGCCACCAATTAGGCTTTCTTTGGGTTGTACTTTTTGCTAAGAATTATTTTACTCTAAATGCATTTTAAAGGGAATAATAAAAGAAATGGGAAAAAAATGTTTAATCAGTTTCCAGCAATTATACTTTTAAAATAAAACATCCTGCTTTGGATAAAACCCACCCATTTTATTTGCCTATTTGTGCCAGTTAATAAAACGTTTAAATTATGTCCCCTAGTACAATGTATGGTGACAAAATTTTATTTGGAAATTAAGATGTATTTCTTCAGGCTTATGTTCTTAAAGAGAATCTGTACTGTAAAATTCTCAGAATAAAAAAAGCATACCATTCTGCGTGGAGACTGGAGAGGGTGTGTATAACTTCTACCTATCACAGCAGAGCAGCACATTCCTGCCTGAGCCAACAAAGCTGACAAAGGAAAGAAGATTAGATTATATAACAGATATAATACAGCCACTGTGCAACTAGGAAAGGCTGCAGTAATCCAGACCACATTTAAACAGGTATAGGAACTTATAGGATAGAAGTGTAACGATCGGTGTCAGCACACAGAGAGAATCTGATTATTGGTGATCTGCAGTATCACCAATAATACAGATATATACCCGATTATTGATGATCTGCAGAATCACCGATAATCCAAGTATAACTAACCTCTGGACACCTATATAGTGTGAGTGTTTGGTGCAACAGTAATGACTTTGAGTTGGACCACCCGAGTAGTGTTGGGCGAACATCTAGATGTTCGGGTTCGGGCCGAACAGGCCGAACATGGCCGCGATGTTCGGGTGTTCGACCCGAACTCCGAACATAATGGAAGTCAATGGGGACCCGAACTTTTGTGGTTTGTAAAGCCTCCTTACATGCTACATACCCCAAATTTACAGGGTATGTGCACCTTGGGAGTGGGTACAAGAGGAAAAAAAAATTTAGCAAAAAGAGCTTATAGTTTTTGAGAAAATCGATTTTAAAGTTTCAAAGGGAAAACTGTCTTTTAAATGCGGGAAATGTCTGTTTTCTTTGCACAGGTAACATGCTTTTTGTCGGCATGCAGTCATAAATGTAATACATATAAGAGGTTCCAGGAAAAGGGACCGGTAATGCTAACCCAGCAGCAGCACACGTGATGGAACAGGAGGAGGGTGGCGCAGGAGGAGAAGGCCACGCTTTGAGACACAACAACCCAGGCCTTGCATGAGGACAAGAAGCGTGCGGATAGCATGCTTTGTACCACCATGCAGTCATAAATGTAATAAAGATAAGTGGTTCAATAAACAGGGACCACGCGGCAACGCTAACCCAGCAGCAGCACACGTGATGGAACAGGAGGAGGCGCAGGAGGAGAAGGCCACGCTTTGTGAGACACAACAACCCAGGCCTTGCATGAGGACAAAAAGCGTGCGGATAGCATGCTTTGTACCGCCATGTAGTCATAAATGTAATAAAGATAAGAGGTTCCATAAACAGGGACCGGCAACGGTAACCCAGCAGCAGCAGCAGCAGCAGCAGCACACGTGATGGAACAGGAGGAGGCGCAGGAGGAGAAGGCCACGCTTTGTGAGACACAACAACCCAGGCCTTGCATGAGGACAAAAAGCGTGCGGATAGCATGCTTTGTACCGCCATGTAGTCATAAATGTAATAAAGATAAGAGGTTCAATAAACAGGGACCACGCGGCAACGCTAACCCAGCAGCAGCAGCAGCAGCAGCACACGTGATGGAACAGGAGGAGGCGCAGGAGGAGAAGGCCACGCTTTGTGAGACACAACAACCCAGGCCTTGCATGAGGACAAAAAGCGTGCGGATAGCATGCTTTGTACCGCCATGTAGTCATAAATGTAATAAAGATAAGAGGTTCCATAAACAGGGACCGGCAACGGTAACCCAGCAGCAGCAGCAGCAGCAGCAGCACACGTGATGGAACAGGAGGAGGCGCAGGAGGAGAAGGCCACGCTTTGTGAGACACAACAACCCAGGCCTTGCATGAGGACAAAAAGCGTGCGGATATAGCAGCAATGCTTTTTGCCGCCATGCAGTCATAAATGTAATACAGATGAGAGGTTCAATAAACAGGGACCGGAAACGCTAAACCATCCCAGATGTTCATCGGTCATGTTACTTGGTTGGGGTCCAGGAGTGTTGCGTAGTCGTTTCCAATCCAGGATTGATTCATTTTAATTTGAGTCAGACGGTCTGCATTTTCTGTGGAGAGGCGGATACGCCGATCTGTGATGATGCCTCCGGCAGCACTGAAACAGCGTTCCGACATAACGCTGGCTGCCGGGCAAGCCAGCACCTCTATTGCGTACATTGCCAGTTCGTGCCAGGTGTCTAGCTTCATGCCCGGTTTCAGGTCCAGCGGTGCCAGCCACAAATCCGTCTGTTCCTTTATTCCCCTCCAAATTTCCTCCCCTGTGTGCTGCTTATCCCCAAGGCAGATCAGCTTCAGCAACGCTTGCTGACGCATGCCAACAGCTGTGCTGCACTGCTTCCACGATCCTACTGCTGCTGGTGCTGGGTTAGCATTTCCGGATGAGGTACAGCTTTGAGATGCGTTGGAGGAGAAGGAGTCAGAGAGGTAGGTGCTGCTGTTGTTATCCAGCTGTTTGCGGCGTGGGCAACACCCGCGCCGTAGCAGGTGAGGAATCGCTGCCAGGCTCCACAAGGTTCACCCAGTGCGCGGTAAGGGAGATGTATCGACCCTGGCCGAACGCACTCGTCCAGGTGTCAGTGGTGAGGTGAACCTTGCAGGCAACGGCATTCTTCAAGCTTCGGGTTATTTAGCTGACCACGTGCTCATGCAACCCAGGCACTGCAGAGCGCGCAAAGTGGTAGCGGCTGGGAACCACGTAACGTGGGATGGCCACTGACATCATGCCCTTGAAGCTGTTTGTCTCCACCACTCGATATGGCAGCATTTCGCAGGCCAGAAGCTTGGCTATGCTGGCTGGCTGTTACTGCCACGGCCCGGGGGTCATTTGCTGGCAATTTCCTCTTGTGCTCAAACATCTCAGAGACAGACAACTCAACCGTAGCGCTGCACACCGAAGGGCTGTTGGTTGTTGTGTTTGATGAACACTGGGAGACCTCAAGAGCACTAGTCCGGAAAGTGACAGTGTCAGCATCGTCTGATGTTTGTGAATGTTGTGAACCACGCAATGGCTGGGCTACTGCTGCTGCTGAGGCGGGTCTGGTGGTGAGTCTGGTGAACCCAAGGGAGGCAGTGTTGCTGGTGGTACCCTGTCCTGCCGCGTTTGCCCACAGAGTGGGATGTTTGGATAGAATGTGGCGGCTCATGCTGGTGGTGGAGAGGTTGTTAATACTTTTCCCCCTGCTCAGGCGGGTCTTGCACACCTTGCAAATCGCCATGGTAACATCCTCAGTGCAGTCTTCAAAGAAAGCCCAGACTTTAACTGGCTGAGGACTCGGACCTCGTGCGTGATGTGCTGGTGCTGCTTAACCCACTGCTGGACGCTTGAGAGGTCATCCAAGTAATTATCTGGTCCTGTTCTTTTGGATCTGTGAGGGTTGTTGTCCTGGACAACATGGGCAGTATTGAGTGGGTTTTCTTGGGTGCTCCCCTGTGGCCTGTACGTGAACCGTCAGGGGAAACACCTCTTCCCTTGCCCCTCCCTCTTTCACCGGATTTCTTCCTCATTTCACTTATCCTTAAAGTACACGCTGACTGGCAGCAGTACAGTGGCAGTACAGAAATGCTATACAGTGGTGGGTGAGCGGTGTACCACTATTGTCAGCAGTGACACAGAGCACAATGCTATACAGTGGCGGGTGAGCGGTGTACTACTGTTCCCAGCAGACACAGAGTGGAAGTAAACACAATGCTATATAGTGTGGCTGAGCCGTGTACACAGAGTGGCATTAAACACAATGCTATATAGTCTGCTATATAGTCACCCCGAACAGGGTGATGTTCTGCAGAACCCGAACAGTGGCAAACACTGTTCGCCCAACACTACTGGGAGGGAACGCAGATTTTAGTACCTAAACACACGATACAACATGTTTTCCGGGGTCGGACTCTGAGGCACATACAGATGGTCCCGATCATCATCCTCATCATACAACTCTTCTCCTGAGTCTGACCCACCCACCACCTCTGCCACCCCAACATCCCCAGACACAGACCCCTCATCGTCCTCAACATTAACTTGGGATGCTGGCCTGAGCCAGACCTCCTCCTCCACATCAGGCCCCATCATCTCCTCAATGGCAGCCCTCATTAATCGCTCTGGCGACGGACTGATGGACACAACGTTCTCCTCCGGGGAGGGCTGCTGCTGACCACTGGCTGCTGGGGTGGATGTTATAGCTTGCGTGGGGCGTTGGCTGTTGCTGTTGTTGGGAGTGCTGCTCACAGCGGAGGTCTCTGGGGAACTCATGTTGAGCTCATATAGTGGTTGACGGTGAGTGGAGTATTACTGATCCCAGCAATATACACACTGACTGGCAGAGTACGCAATGCTATATAGTGTGGCTGAGCGGTGTACACAGAGTGGCAGTAAACACAATGCTATATAGTCTGGCTGAGCGAGCGGTGTACTACTGTTCCCAGCAGAATCAGAGTGGCAGTAAACAATGGTATATAGTCTGGCTGAGCGGTGTACACAGAGTGTCAGTAAACAATGGTATATAGTCTGGCTGAGCGAGCGGTGTACTACTGTTCCCAGCAGAATCAGAGTGGCAGTAAACAATGGTATATAGTCTGGCTGAGCGGTGTACACAGAGTGTCAGTAAACAATGGTATATAGTCTGGCTGAGCGGTGTACACAGAGTGTCAGTAAACAATGGTATATAGTCTGGCTGAGCGGTGTACACAGAGTGGCAGTAAACACAATGCTATATACTCTGGCTGAGCGAGCGGTGTACTACTGTTCCCAGCAGACACAGAACAGTAAACAGAATGCTATATAGTGTGGCTGAGCGGTGTACACAGAGTGGCAGTAAACACAATGCTATATAGTCTGGCTGAGCGAGCGGTGTACTACTGTTCCCAGCAGAATCAGAGTGGCAGTAAACAATGGTATATAGTCTGGCTGAGCGGTGTACACAGAGTGTCAGTAAACAATGGTATATAGTCTGGCTGAGCGAGCGGTGTACTACTGTTCCCAGCAGAATCAGAGTGGCAGTAAACAATGGTATATAGTCTGGCTGAGCGGTGTACACAGAGTGTCAGTAAACAATGGTATATAGTCTGGCTGAGCGGTGTACACACAATGCTATATAGTCTGCTATATAGTGTCAGTAAACAATGGTATATAGTCTGGCTGAGCGAGCGGTGTACTACTGTTCCCAGCAGAATCAGAGTGGCAGTAAACAATGGTATATAGTCTGGCTGAGCGGTGTACACAGAGTGTCAGTAAACAATGGTATATAGTCTGGCTGAGCGAGCGGTGTACTACTGTTCCCAGCAGAATCAGAGTGGCAGTAAACAATGGTATATAGTCTGGCTGAGCGGTGTACACAGAGTGTCAGTAAACAATGGTATATAGTCTGGCTGAGCGGTGTACACAGAGTGTCAGTAAACAATGGTATATAGTCTGGCTGAGCGGTGTACACAGAGTGGCAGTAAACACAATGCTATATACTCTGGCTGAGCGAGCGGTGTACTACTGTTCCCAGCAGACACAGAACAGTAAACAGAATGCTATATAGTGTGGCTGAGCGAGCGGTGTACCACTATTCCCAGCAGACACAGAACAGTAAACAGAATGCTATATAGTGTGGCTGAGCGAGCGGTGTACCACTATTCCCAGCAGACACAGAACAGTAAACAGAATGCTATATAGTGTGGCTGAGCGAGCGGTGTACCACTATTCCCAGCAGACACAGAACAGTGAACAGAATGCTATATAGTGTGGCTGAGCGAGCGGTGTACCACTATTCCCAGCAGACACAGAACAGTGAACAGAATGCTATATAGTGTGGCTGAGCGAGCGGTGTACCACTATTCCCAGCAGACACAGAACAGTGAACAGAATGCTATATAGTGTGGATGAGCGAGCGGTGTACCACTATTCCCAGCAGACACAGAACAGTAAACAGAATGCTATATAGTGTGGCTGAGCGAGCGGTGTACCACTATTCCCAGCAGACACAGAACAGTGAACAGAATGCTATATAGTGTGGCTGAGCGAGCGGTGTACCACTATTCCCAGCAGACACAGAGTGGCAGTAAACAGAATGCTATATAGTGTGGCTGAGCGAGGTACACAGAGTGGCAGTAAACAGAATGCTATATAGTGTGGCTGAGCAAGCGGTGTACTACTATTCCCAGCAGACACAGAGTGGCAGTAAACAGAATGCTATATAGTGTGGCTGAGCGAGGTACACAGAGTGGCAGTAAACAGAATGCTATATAGTGTGGCTGAGCAAGCGGTGTACTACTGTTCCCAGCAGTGACACAATGACAGGGGGGACCCTGGCTAGCGTGGCTGGAGCGCGAACTACCCTGCCTGCCTACCCAAAGCTAAACCCACAGACAAATGGCGGAGATATGACGTGGTTCGGGTATTTATTTACCCGAACCACGTGACAGTTCGGCCAATCAGAGCGCGTTCGGGTCCGAACCACGTGACCCGTTCGGCCAATCACAGCGCTAGCCGAACGTTCGGGGAACGTTCGGCCATGCGCTCTTAGTTCGGCCATATGGCCGAACGGTTTGGCCGAGCACCGTCAGGTGTTCGGCCGAACTCGAACATCACCCGAACAGGGTGATGTTCTGCAGAACCCGAACAGTGGCGAACACTGTTCGCCCAACACTACACCCGAGGAGCAGGTGGTCTCAGGCAGTATGGGCGATACCGCCTTCTGAGAAGTGCAAAAACCTTCCAGCAGCCTGAGACCTCCAAAGGGGTGGAGCCCCAGGCTGAAAGTAGGAAGGACCTGTGAGTGAGTGACACCTGAAAGGTGGATGTCACTAGCAGGTCTGGAGATTATCTCTTAATGGGGAGAGATAGCTCTCGAGGTCGGGCAAGCCGGGTCGGCAACACACGGACAGACAAGGTACAGAGACAGAAGGCTGATTTAGTATCCAAAGGCAGGCAGGGTTGGCAACAGATAATCAGATATGCGTAGGTACCGAATCAGAAAGCAGAGGGATAGTCAGGAATGCAATAGGTCTTAACAGATATCAAAACAATGCCTAGTCTTGGGTGTGAGGTCCGTGGTCTCAACACCCTGGAACTAGTCTGGAGTATAACAGAATGATAACACAAAGTCCCTAATCTTGGGTGTGAGGTCCGTGGTCTCAACACCCTGGAACTAGTCTGGTTTATAACAGAATGATAACACAAAGTCCCTCATCTTGGGTGATAGGTCCGTGGTCTCAACACCCTGGAACTAGTCTGAAGTATAACACAATGATAACACAGAGTCCCTAATCTTGGGTGTGAGGTCCGTGGTCTCAACACCCTGGAACTAGTCTGAAGCAAAAATTTTACCCAGTCGGTTTGTGCATCTGCAACATAACATCTCAGAAACTGTTCCAGGGACTGGTTGACTCTTTCGGTCTGGCCATTGGTCTGTGGGTGGTAGCCAAATGAAAAAGAAAGATCCATGTCTAACTGATGGCAGAATGCCCTCCAAAACTTAGATACAAATTGGACTCCCCGATCTGACACTATATTTTCCGGAATGCCATGCAGCCGGAAAATGTGCTGGATGAAGAGATCAGCCAATTCCTGGGCCGAGGGGAGTCCTTTCAGGGGGACAAAGTGAGCCATCTTACTGAATCGATCGACTACCACCCAAATGACCGTCATGCCCCCAGACCTGGGGAGTTCACCCACAAAATCCATGGACAAATGGGTCCAAGGTTCACTCGGAACTGGTAAAGGCTGCAATGTTCCAACAGGTGCCTGACGGGAGGGTTTGCTCCTAGCACACACTGCACACTCTCTTACAAACTCCTTACAGTCTGTTGCCAATGACGGCCACCAAGCACATCTAGCAAGTAGATCCTGAGTTCTGGTGGCCCCAGGATGCCCAGAATTCTTGTGGGAATGAAACAGCTGCAACAGTTGTAGGCGAAAAGGCAATGGTACAAACAGGACCCCCTCAGGCTTCCCCTCTGGAACATCCTGTTGAAATGGACTCAGAGTGACAGTCCAGTCTTTCCAGGTCTCAGTGGCTGCCAGGACCACCTTCTGAGGTATAATGGTCTCAGGGGCTGAGGGCTGTGCTGTCTCAGGCTCAAAACACCTGGATAAGGCATCAGCCTTGATGTTCTTACTACCAGGGGTATATACGTGATTACAAATCTGAATCTCGAAAAAAATAACAACCACCGGGCCTGTCGGGGGCTAAGTCTCTTAGCGCCCTCAATGTACTCTAAATTTTTGTGGTCAGTGTAAACTGTAATGGTGTGTTCTGCCCCTTCTAGCCAATGTCACCATTCCTCAAAGTCCAACTTGATGGCTAGAAGTTCCCGGTTGCCTATATCTTAGTTTTTCTACGGGAAAAATAGGCACAAGGGTGAAGTTTTCCCTGCAAACCAGAACGCTGAGACAGCACAGCCCCTACCCCTACCTCTGAGGCATCAACCTCCACGATAAAGGGATAGGTGATGTCTACATGTCTCAATATGGGTGCAAAACAGAACAATTTCTTCAGAGTGGAGAAAGCAGCATGGGCCTCTGGGGACCAATTGTGAGTATCTGCCCCTTTCTTGGTGAGACTGGTGAGAGGCGAGATCACCGTAGAGTACCCCTTTATGAACCTCCTGTAGTAGTTGGCGAACCCCAGAAATCTCTGGAGTGACTTCAGTCCTACAGGCTGAGGCCACTCCAAGACAACAGAAACTTTTCCAGGGTCCATAGAGAGGCCAGAGGTCGAGATTATGTACCCCAGAAAGGCGATAGAGGTCACTTTGAAAATGCATTTTTCCAATTTAGCATACAGCATGTTCTGTCTCAACTTCCGTAGCACAAACTCCACATGTTTCGTATGTTCTGAGAGGTTGGATGAAAAAATCAGTATATCGTCTAAGTACACCAAGACGAATCTGCCCAACACCTCTCTGAACACCTCGTTAATCAGCTCTTGGAAGACGGCCAGGGCATACACAACCCGAAGGGCATCACCAGGTACTCGTAATGCCCGTCGGGTGTGTTAAAGGCAGTCTTCCATTCATCACCGTCCCTGATACGCACAAGGTTGTATGCACCCCTCAAATCCAGCTTCGAGAAAATCTTAGCATTGGTGACCTGGGTAAACAAATCGTCAATTAAAGGCAAAGGATAACGATTTTTTATTGTAATCTTATTTAAGCCCCGATAATCAATGCATGGACGGAGGCCTCCATCCTTCTTTTTCACAAAAAAGAATCCTGCCCCTGCTGGTGACCGAGAGGGACGAATAAAACCTTTAGCTAAATTTTCTCGGATGTATTCTTGCATAGCCAATTTCTCTGGCCCAGATAAATTATAGAGATGACCTCTAGGGGGCATACAACCAGACCTGAGATCGATGGGACAATCAAAAGGACGGTGAGGAGGAAGTTTATCTGCTGATTTGGGACTAAACACGTCTGCAAATTCTGAATACTGGCTTGGCAAACCTTTCACCTGAATCTTGGTGTTACCCAAGGTTACCTTCGCTAAACAATGATGATGACAATGGGTAGACCAGCTCATTAGCTGACCTGAAGCCCAATTGATCTGAGGAGAGTGAAGTTGTAACCATGGCATGCCAAGAATGATCGTGGAAGTTGTCATCCACAAAACCAGAAACTGTAGACTCTCTTTGTGTAACACCCCCACCGTAACCCTTAACTCTGGGGTCTGAGACAGAGGGTATTTACTCTGCAGAGGAGAGTCGTCCACTGCAGGGACCAGAATCCGTTGATTCAAAGGGGAAATAGGAATTCCTAATTTCTTTGCAAATTTGTAATCCATAAAGTTGGCTGCTGAGCCAGAGTCTAGGAAGGCCTCAGTGGCCACTGTTTGATCTTTCCAAGATATAGTACAAGGGAGGAGCAAATGTTTATCGTCTAGAGGTAAAGACTGCGCGCCTAGGGTATTACCTCTGACTACACCTAGGCGGCAGCGTTTCCCGACTTCTTGGGACAATTCTGCACTCTGTGACCCTCCTCTGCACAGTATAGACAGAGCTGTTCTGTTTTTCTGCGATTCTGCTCCACCTGGGACAATTTTGACCGACCAATCTGCATTGGTTCTGGTGTAGGTGAAACGGGTGGAGGAGAGGCGTAGGAAACATATCTCACATTGTTCAACCCTGACTGCTAATGAAATGGCCTCATCAATAGACTTTGGCTCAGGATGACCTAGCATTAGATCAGATTCCGCGTCTGACAAACCTTACAAAAAAACAGTCCAGAAATGCGAATGACCTCCATCTAGCTGAAACTGCCCATTTTCTGAACTCAGCTGCGTAAACTTCAACCGGATCCCGACCCTGCCGCAAAGTCTTGAGCTTCCGCTCAGCGGTAGAGGCAATGTCCGGATCATCATAAATTATAGCCATAGCTTTAAAAAATCCTCAACCGAGGCCAGGGCCTCATGCCCTGTCTGGAGACTATATGCCCAGGTCTGGGAATCCCCTGACAGCAGAGTCTTAATGAACGTAATTCTCTGTGCCACGGTTTCCGATGAATTTGGTCTCAACACAAAGCATGATAACACTCGATTTCTAAAATTCTGAAAGTCAGATCTGTGACCAGAAAACTTTTCGGGCACAGGCATACGTAAGTCTGTACCTGGAGGAGATCGCACTATATTCAAAGCCGTCTGTAGGACTTGTGCAGACCCAGACAAAGCGTTGATCTGGGTCTGATAACTGTCCAGCACTTGGATGAAATTCTCCACCGAGGTGGTGAGTGCATCAAGACAGCTGTTAAGTGCGTCCATTTGGTTTTGGGTCTGCCGTTCTGTAACGATCGGTGTCAGCACACAGAGAGAATCTGATTATTGGTGATCTGCAGTGTCACCAATAATACAGATATATACCCGATTATTGATGATCTGCAGAATCACCGATAATCCAAGTATAACTAACCTCTGGACACCTATATAGTGTGAGTGTTTGGTGCAACAGTAATGACTTTGAGTTGGACCACCCGAGGAGCAGGTGGTCTTTGGCAGTATGGGCGATACTGCCTTCTGAGAAGTGCAAAAACCTTCCAGCAGCCTGAGACCTCCAAAGGGGTGGAGCCCCAGGCTGAAAGTAGGAAGGACCTGTGAGTGAGTGACACCTGAAAGGTGGATGTCACTAGCAGGTCTGGAGACTATCTCTAATGGAGAGAGATAGCTCTCGAGGTCGGGCAAGCCGGGTCGGCAACACACGGACAGACAAGGTACAGAGACAGAAGGCTGATCCGGTATCCAAAGGCAGGCAGGGTTGGCAACAGAGAATCAGATATGCGTAGGTACCGAATCAGACAGCAGAGGGATAGTCAGGAAGCAATAGGTCATAACAGATATCAAACAATGCCTAGTCTTGGGTGTGAGGTCCGTGGTCCTCAACACCCTGGAACTAGTCTGGAGTATAATATGATGGAACACAGTATCCCTACTCTTGGGTGTGAGGTCCGTGGTCTCGACACCCTGGAACTAGTCTGGAGTATAACACAAAAATAATACAGAGTACCTAATCTTGGGTATGAGGTCCGTGGTCTCAACACCCTGGAACTAGTCTGAAGTATAACAGAATTATAACACAGAGTCCCTAATCTTGGGTGTAATGTCCGTGGTCTCAACACCCTGAAACTAGTCTGTAGTATACCACAATGATACACAGAAGTAATCTGGCTCAGTGTGAAATCCCAGGTCCTCCTGGTTCTAACACACTGTAGGATCTGACTAAGGTCTGAGTGCTTCCACGTAAGTGTTCGCAACGGCAGACCACCTGAGACTGACCAGCAGTAACTATATATAGAGCGGCGCTCTCCGGCGCCACCCATCAATGATCAACCAATAGTCACTTGCTCTGAGGTCAGCTGACCAGCCTGGTCAGCTGATCCCTCCTTGGTTGTCATAAAGGTTCTGCCTCTCAGCGTGCGCGTGCGTATTCCTCAATCTGTGTGAACTAACAGACCCAGCCACACCAGACGCACGCTTCTGCGTGCAAACCGCCGCGCTGGACGCGGAATCAGCCGCCTTGCTGTCAGTACACGCGGCGGCTTTTCCGCGTTCTATTACAAGAAGAAATAAGGCTGAAAATTTTGTTACAGAGTCTCTTTAAGACTATATCACTAATTACAATCCCTTAAAGGAACACTATCAATACCCAAGTGTCCTGACATGACAATGTACACATAATGTCTAAGCAGCTGTGTAAACCTTTTCCTACTATTCATATTAAATATCAGAGGCAAAAGCTTTAATTCATTGTGTGTAGGATTTAGCTGTATTGGAACAAATCATTCACAAAAGCAGTGTCTGCTTCAATGCACAGCCAGTGGTGTTTATTTGCGTATCAGACTACAGAGTTTGTGGTTGAACTCGATGGACATATGTCTTTTTTCAACTCAAATAACTATGTAACTATGTAAGAGTATTTCTTTCTGAAAGCAAAATAAAAGCTGTGGTGTCACAGACAATTACAAATGTTTATAACAAATTACATTTCCTTTGCTCTCTGCAGACAGTGTAGAGACACAGAACAGGCAGCTGCAGCTGCTGAGAGCTTTCTCACACACACACAGGGTTAACAGATGTAGTGTGTGGGAATACCCCCTCCCCTCATGTTTCATTGGTCCGTCAGAATTAAGCAGACTTGTAGTCAGTTCAGAGTGGAGATAAAAAAGAGATATGCAAGTGAATTGTATACATCATTATTTACCAGTACTTCAGGAACACTCTCAATCCCAGGCTAAAAAAACATGTTAATCAACAGTGTTCCTTTAATTGCAAGAATAACAGCAATAAACATACATATTAAAGAAGTTCAGTCCCTAAGGTAACTATTTATGCATTTTTTTTATGTCATTTTGTGTTTTTAATTAAAAGTGGGTTTTTTCTTTGTAACTATCAAAGGGGGCAGGTAAGGGAGATCTTATTTACTTTTTGTAATGATCTGCTCAGCTGCCTGTGCAGGCAGGCAGCTTTTTGACCATTGTTCAGGTCTGCATTCTGCAGGTCTCTGGAAGAGAGACCTTTTGTCAGTTTTTCAGCTTGCTGTTGCTGAGGAATTTGCATACGTTTGTCATGCAGATTGCCTAGCCACATCCTTTGTAGGCTTGCTCTATATATACCATGTGATATCACTAGAGTTGGGCCGAACGGTTCGCCGGCGAACGTGGTTCGCGCGAACGTAGGTGGTTCGCGTGCGGGTACCGCACGCGAACCTTTTGCGGAAGAAGTTCGGTTCGCCCCATAATGCACTGACGGTCAACTTTGACCCTCTACATCACAGTCAGCAGGCCCAGTGTAGCCAATTAGGCTACACTAGCCCCTGGAGCCCCACCCCCCCTTATATAAGGCAGGCAGCGGCGGCCATTACGGCCACTCATGTGCCTGCATTAGTGAGAGTAGGGCGAGCTGCTGCAGTCTCTCATATAGGGAAAGATTAGTTAGGCTTAACTTCTTCCTGGCTGCATACCTGTTCTGTTCAGTGAGCCCTCAGCCCACTGCATACCTGTACTGTGATCCTGCCACTGCATACCTGTTCAGTGATCCTGCCACTGCATACCTATTCTGTTCAGTGAGCCCTCAGCCCACTGCATACCTGTACTGTGATCCTGCCACTGCATACCTGTTCAGTGATCCTGCCACTGCATACCTGTTCAGTGATCCTGCCACTGCATACCTGTTCTGTTCAGTGAGCCCTCAGCCCACTGCATACCTGTACTGTGATCCTGCCACTCCATACCTGTTCAGTGATCCTGCCACTGCATACCTGTTCTGTTCAGTGAGCCCTCAGCCCACTGCATACCTGTACTGTGATCCTGCCACTCCATACCTGTTCAGTGATCCTGCCACTGCATACCTGTTCAGTGATCCTGCCACTGCATACCTGTTCTGTGAACCCGCCACTGTATACCTGTTCTGTTCAGTGGACCCGCCACTGTATACCTGTTCTGTGAACCCGCCACTGTATACCTGTTCTGTTCAGTGGACCCGCCACTGTATACCTGTTCTGTTCAGTGGACCCGCCACTGTATACCTGTTCTGTTCAGTGGACCCGCCACTGTATACCTGTTCAGTGAACCCGCCACTGCATACCTGTTGTGTTCAGTGAACCTGCCACTGCATACCTGTTGTGTTCAGTGAACCTGACACTGCATACCTGTTCTGTGAACCCGCCACTGTATACCTGTTCTGTTCAGTGGACCCGCCACTGTATACCTGTTCTGTTCAGTGGACCCGCCACTGTATACCTGTTCAGTGAACCCGCCACTGTATACCTGTTCTGTTCAGTGGACCCGCCACTGTACACCTGTTTAGTGAACACGCCACTGCATACCTATTGTGTTCAGTGATCCTGCCACTGCATACCTGTTCTGTGAACCCGCCACTGTATACCTGTTCTGTTCAGTGGACCCGCCACTGTATACCTGTTCTGTTCAGTGGACCCGCCACTGTATACCTGTTCTGTTCAGTGGACCCGCCACTGTATACCTGTTCTGTTCAGTGGACCCGCCACCACTGTATACCTGTTTAGTGAACACGCCACTGCATACCTATTGTGTTCAGTGATCCTGCCACTGCATACCTGTTCTGTGAACCCGCCACTGTATACCTGTTCTGTTCAGTGGACCCGCCACTGTATACCTGTTCTGTGAACCCGCCACTGTATACCTGTTCTGTTCAGTGGACCCGCCACTGTATACCTGTTCTGTTCAGTGGACCCGCCACTGTATACCTGTTCAGTGAACCCGCCACTGTATACCTGTTCTGTTCAGTGGACCCGCCACTGTATACCTGTTTAGTGAACACGCCACTGCATACCTATTGTGTTCAGTGATCCTGCCACTGCATACCTGTTCTGTGAACCCGCCACTGTATACCTGTTCTGTTCAGTGAACCCACCGCATCAGTGCGCATACCTGTGCAGTTAAGTGAACCCACCTACCTACGTGAGTGCACGCAGTGTGATATACCACTCCGTGCATACCCAATATGGACAAAACAGGTAGAGGAAGAGGAAGAGGTAGTGGCAGAGGCAGAGGAAGGCCACCCGGCAGGTCTGCGCGAGGTCGTGTAAATGTAATTTCGTGTGGACCTGGCCCACAGTACAGTGCTCGGAAGAAGGCACGTCCCATCACCTCCCAAGATTGTCAGGACGTGGTTGAGTATTTAGCGACACAGAACACCTCATCTTGCTCAGCCACCAGCGCTACTACTAGCACCACTTCCGCTGCATTTGACACTTCGCAAGAATTATTTAGTGTTGAAATCACTGATGCACAGCCATTGTTGTTACAGCCAGATGAATTTTCACCAGCTAATATGTCTGAGTTACGCGGCAACACTATGGATGTAACGTGTCAGGAGGATGAAGGACCTACTGATGGTGCAAGTTTGGATTTGTCTGAGGCAAGCGAAGCTGGGCAGGATGACTACGATGATGACGGTAATAGGGATCCTCTGTATGTTCCCAATAGAGGAGATGAAGAGGGGGACAGTTCAGAGGGGGAGTCAGAGAGTAGTAGGAGGAGAGAAGTTGCTGAAAGAAGCTGGGGCAGCTCTTCGTCAGAAACAGCTGGTGGCAGAGTCCGGCACCATGTATCGCCACCTATGTACAGCCAGCCAACTTGCCCTTCAGCATCAGCTGCTGAGGTCCCCATAGTGCCCACATCCCAGGGTGGCTCAGCGGTGTGGAAATTTTTTAATGTGTGTGCCTCAGATCGGACCAAAGCCATCTGTTCGCTCTGCCAACAAAAATTGAGCCGTGGAAAGGCCAACACTCACGTAGGGACAAGTGCCTTACGAAGGCACCTGGAGAAAAGGCACAAACAGCAATGGGATGGCCACCTGAGCAAAAGCAGCAGCAGCACACAAAAGCAAAGCCACCCTCCTTCTCCTCTTCCTCCTCCATCAGGTGCATCATCTGCTTCTGCCGCTTTCTCCCTTCCACCTTCACAGGCACCCTCCTCCACTCCGCCTCTGCCCTTGAGCGCTTCCTGCTCCTCTGCCCACAGCAGCAGTCAGGTGTCCGTGAAGGAAATGTTTGAGCGGAAGAAGCCACTTTTGGCCAGTCACCCCCTTGCCCGGCGTCTGACAGCTGGCGTGGCGGAACTGTTAGCTCGCCAGCTGTTACCATACCGGCTGGTGGACTCTGAGGCCTTCCGTAAATTTGTGGCCATCGGAACACCGCAGTGGAAGATGCCAGGCCGCACTTATTTTTCGAGAAAGGCCATACCCCAACTGCACCGTGAAGTTGAGAGTCAAGTGGTGTCATCTCTTGCGAAGAGCGTTGGGTCAAGGGTACACCTGACCACGGATGGCTGGTCTGCCAAGCACGGGCAGGGCCGCTACATTACCTACACAGCCCATTGGGTGAACCTGGTGGTGAACGATGGCAAGCAGAAAGCGGCGGACCAAATTGTGACACCTCCACGGCTTGCAGGCAGGCCTCCTGCCACCTCCTCTCCTCCTGCTACATGCTCTTCGCTGTCCTCCTCCTCCTCCTTGGCTGAGTGGCAGTTCTCCTCTCCAGCTACACAGCCCCAGCTCCGCAGGGCCTATGCTGCATGCCAGGTACGACGGTGTCACGCCATCTTAGACATGGCTTGTCTCAAAGCGGAGAGTCACACTGGAGCAGCTCTCCTGGCTGCTCTTAAGAAACAGGTGGATGAGTGGCTGACCCCGCACCACCTGGAGATAGGCAACGTGGTGTGCGACAACAGCAGCAATCTGCTTGCCGCTTTGCATATGGGGAAGCTGACACACATACCCTGCATGGCACATGTCATGAATCTAGTGGTTCAAAGATTTGTGGCAAAGTACCCTGGCTTAGCGGATGTCCTGAAGCAGGCCAGGAAGTTCTGTGGGCATTTGAGGCGCTCTTACACAGCCATGGCACGATTTGCAGAAATTCAGCGTAAAAACAACATGCCGGTGAGACGCCTCATTTGCGATAGCCCCACTCGCTGGAACTCGACCCTGCTCATGTTCTCCCGCCTGCTAGAACAGAAGAAAGCCGTCACCCAGTACCTCTACAACTGGAGTAGAACGAAACAGTCTGGGAAGATGGGGATGTTCTGGCCCGACAACTGGACACTGATGAAAAATGCATGCAGGCTCATGCGGCCGTTTGAGGAGGTGACCAACCTGGTGAGCCGCAGTGAGGGCACCATCAGCGACTTAATTCCCTACGCGTACTTCTTGGAGCGTGCTGTGCGTAGAGTGGCGGATGAAGCTGCGAATGAGCGTGACCAGGAACCGTTACGGCAGGAACAGGCATGGGACCAATTTTCATCAGACCCAGCTGTTTCCTCAACACCTGCGGCAGCACAGAGGGGGGAGGAGGAGGAAGAAGAGAGGTTGTGTGCAGAAGACGAGTCAGACTCAGAGGATGATGAGCAAGGTGTTTCTTTGGGGGAGGAGGAGGAGGAGGAGGAGGGGACAGCGGCAGGAGAACAACCGCAGCAGGCGTCGCAGGGGGCTTGTGCTGCTCAACCTTCCCGTGGTATTGTTCGCGGCTGGGGGGAGGAGGTTGACTTACCTGACGTCACTGAGGAAGAGCAAGAGGAGATGGAGGGTACTGGATCCGACTTTGTGCAGATGTCGTCTTTTATGCTGTCCTGCCTGTTGAGGGACCCCCGTATAAAAAACCTCAAGGGGAATGAGCTGTACTGGGTGGCCACACTACTAGACCCTCGGTACAGGCACAAAGTGGCGGACCTGTTACCAACTCACCGGAAGGTGGAAAGGATGCAGCACATGCAGAACCAGCTGTCAACTATGCTTTACAATGCCTTTAAGGGTGATGTGACGGCACAACGCCAGCAAGGTACCACTGCCACTAATCCTCCTCCCGTGTCCACGCAGTCAAAGACAGGACGCTCCAGCGATCTCATGGTGATGTCGGACATGCGGACGTTCTTTAGTCCAACGCCTCGCCGTAGCCCTTCCGGATCCACCCTCCACCAACGCCTCGACCGACAGGTAGCCGACTACCTGGCCTTAAGTGTGGATGTAGACACTGCTGTGAACAGCGATGAGGAACCCTTGAACTACTGGGTGCGCAGGCTTGACCTGTGGCCAGAGCTGTCCCAATTTGCCATCCAACTTCTCTCCTGCCCTGCCGCAAGCGTCCTCTCAGAAAGGACCTTCAGCGCAGCTGGAGGCATTGTCACAGAGAAGAGAAGTCGCCTAAGTCAAAAAAGTGTTAAGTACCTCACCTTTATCAAAATGAATGAGGCATGGATCCCGGAGGGCTGCTGCCCGCACCAAGACTAAGTCAGTCCCCGCACACACAGCATCTCTGCCTGCACGCCGTGTGACTGGCTGCCTGGCCTGCCCCAAAAAGAGTAAGTCGCTCCCAGTCCCTCCACACAGCATGTCTGCCTGCAGGCCGCTTCACTACCTTCTCCGCCACCACCAACAGGGTCCGGGACTCCAGGCGGATTGCTGAATTTTTTAGGCCGCTGCTAGCAGCGGCCGCTGTAATAATTTTTATGGTGCGTGTACATGACTGCCTAATTTTTCTGGCTGCACTGAGGGCAGCTGCAACAACAAAAGAAAAGGCATGTACATGCGCCCATTCCCCTTCGTGATCATTACCTTGCCGTGGTGGGGCTTGCGTATCACAATGAAGCAATGACTGGCGCCTAGATGAGTGTCTCGGGGGGCACACAAAAGATAATAAGGTCGTTGCTTCATTGTGGTCAGACCAAATTTGATCAGCTGGACAGTCACTGTTCTGTCATTCAGCTACATCAGCCAGGCCGACCATATGGGCTGTAAAGCCACCAAAACCTGCACTCTCGCCATGGTGCGCACCAGTCCAGCACAGCCGTCACTAGTACAAACAGCTGTTTGCGGTGCGTTACACGGTGAGTTTGGTGTGTCAGTGTGAAGCAGTACCTTAATTACACTACCTGATTGATGTATACACATGCAAGATGTTTTAAAGCACTTTAGGCCTGTCATTTAGCATTCAATGTGATTTCTGCCCTTAAAACGCTGCTTTGCGTCAAATCCAGATTTTTCCCGGGGACTTTTGGCGTGTATCCCACTCCGCCATGCCCCCCTCCAGGTGTTAGACCCCTTGAAACATCTTTTCCATCACTTTTGTGGCCAGCATAATTATTATTTTTTTTCAAAGTTCGCATCCCCATTGAAGTCTATTGCGGTTCGCGAACTTTAACGCGAACCGAACGTTCCGCGAAAGTTCGCGAACCCGGTTCGCGAACCTAAAATCGGAGGTTCGGCCCAACTCTAGATATCACAGACCTTTGCTGGTCATAAGGATTCTTCCTGTGAAACACTCTGGAGATAGTCAGCCTTGCTCTTTGTTTGAATATCAGCTTAGAGTAATCCCTGGAAACTGCACTGGGCAGGTTTCCCTAGTGCAGTTAGGATTGCTTATCTGTTTTGTTTGTCTGTTGCGATTGTCCTGTCCCAGCGGTGGTCGACAGGAAATCGTTCTGTGTGTCTGGGTGCTAACCGGTACAGCGGTTGTTACTAGTAGCCCCTTCTGATCTGTTCTGTCTTCCTGGATCGCACCAGCCTCTTGCGCTAGTGCTGTGGATCCTTCTGTTCTGCTACTCTGTACCTGGATCGCACTAGCATCCTGCGCTAGTGCTGTGGATCCTTCTGTTCTGCTACTCTGTACCTGGATCGCACTAGCATCCTGCGCTAGTGCTGTGGATCCTTCTGTTCTGTTACTCTGTACCTGGATCGCACTAGCATCCTGCGCTAGTGCTGTGGATCCTTCTGTTCTGCTACTCTGTACCTGGATCGCACTAGCATCCTGCTCTAGTGCTGTGGATCCTTCTGTTCTGCTACTCTGTACCTGGATCTCACTAGCATCCTGCGCTAGTGCTGTGGATCCTTCTGTTCTGCTACTCTGTACCTGGATCGCACTAGCATCCTGCGCTAGTGCTGTGGATCCTTCTGTTCTGCTACTCTGTACCTGGATCTCACTAGCATCCTGCGCTAGTGCTGTGGATCCTTCTGTTCTGTCTTACTGGATCGCGCTAGCCACTTTCGCTAGTGCTGTGAATCCTATCGTTCGCTTATTCATGTTTTCGTGTGTCTGTCCTGTCTCCTACGAACGTTTGCTGGAGGCTCGGTGAGGTAACCGTTAAGCAAGCGCTCGCGTCCTCTGTTTCATGTTTGTCTGTCGGTGGTTAGTTAGGCATGTTTGTCTCTATTGTGCTTATCACGTGGAGACCGCGCATAAACGCGTGCACTGTTGCGAATGAGTGCGGTGTTCGCGTTTAGCTAGCGTTTGTTATTTTCCGTATCTCCTCATTGTATGATTCGCTGTGCCTTTGCTACTCTCGTGCTCTGCCTTGCTGTAACCTTGTGTCACGTCTGGCGATCGCACCTCTCGCGATCGCGTTCCTACTTCATATCTGCTGTGGTGTGTGCACCGCCGCGGGTTGGCGACTAGTTTGGTGCACACACATACAATCTGTCTCTGTGATCATTCTCAATCGCCTCTCTTGCGATTGCGTTCCGTCCTTTCGTGCAATTCCTGTCTGGCGTGTGTGGTAGGGCAGAGGAGCTGTTCCTCTGCACTCCACACTCCACAGCTCTCCCTGTCGACAGGAATTTCCCTCTACAGGTGCATTGCACCTTCTGCTGGGTTTCCACAAATTATACGTTTGTGGAGGATTTCCGCAGTGTCAGCACACACGTCTTGTGCGCTGATCACGTAAAAATTCCACAATCGTTACACTTTTATTTAATTTTATGTATGTAGATGTAATTTTACTATTTGGCCACTAGATGGCCCCCCACTCTCTCAAAACTTTTTTTCCGACAAGTATACACTCTACCTTGGGCCATTCCCCTTTTTACTTTTGGCCAAGTTGTACTCCTTACTAGATAGCCTAAAAACACACTGCCTCTAGGCATACATATTGTATGCTACCCCCCTCTTGTATCCTCCCTATTCCTTTAGATAGTAAGTCCGCTAGGGCAGAGCTCTCTCACCCTTTTGTGTCTTGGAAAGTGCTATATGTTCATCATAGTACCTTTGTCACTGTAATTACTGTCTACCAATACTGTATTATGTACTAGTGTCTATATTTTGTGTATACTATTGTCTGTATTATTATTTAGCCTGCGTTTGTTTCTTACTTTGTATAGTGCAACTGTGCAACTAAATATAAATAAATAATAATAATAATAATAATAATATATGCATGATTATTTATTACCTGTCTGTCTGGATTTGCAGTGCTGTATTCCCGTGAGAATGTCAGATGTATTTTGCTTGGACTGTACAAAACCCTCCCCATTATCACCCCTAACTCCACCCAGATTCTGATTCAAGCATAAATACACTATTACCCAATCACAAGGCCTTTATTTTGGATAAGCCACACACACTACCAGCCAATCATTCATTCCAAGGCCATGCTTAGTGCAGCCAATCACATTGCACAAATAGTCATGGTTCCCAGTTTGATTTCAAAGCAGGGGCAAAACACAGGGGGGGGGGATTCCTGAAAGGTCCAGAAGTACTTATGTCCCCGAGTGCTTCCGAAGACAGGTGGCTCCATACTGCCCATGCACAAAAGTGCGCTGGCGTATTACGGAGCTGCCTATCTTTGGAAGTACTCAAGGACACAAGTGTTTCTGAGGGCTTCTGGTAGCAGCAAATTTGAACAGGCGACAGCGCTGGAACAACTCCCCAAGAGAGGAACAGGAGATAGACTTAGTTTGGACAATTCAGTGGAATATGCCACATAGTGTCACATACCACAAGCGGTAGCCATATGATGCAGGGATTTATGCATCTGCGGAAGATGGCGGCGCTATATAAATAATAAATAATAATGATAATATTAGCATCTGTAAATAAGTTACATATCAATTCAGAGGATGGAAACAAATGTCAATTCTCACAAACCAATCCCAGTAAAAGGGTACATATATTGTCAGTATATAGATCAGTACATCAGGTCCAAGGCTTGAAAAGGGACAAAAGAATTTGGCACCAAAAGACCTGTTTTCCTGTTTTTACAAAACTGTTTTTACAAAACTTTCAAAGTGATACAAAGGGCTCATTCACACTAGGCAACGCATTCATGAACGCAATTTCAGACATGCATTGCAATGAGCTAAATCGCATAGGTCGGCAGCTTCCATTCTATTAAAAAAATGCATGACAATGCGCGATGTTCCCGGCTAAGTTACAACACAGCACATGGGATCGCAAACTGTAGTGTGAATGGTAACATGAAAGTCTATAGACTTTCCTGCTACCTGTATTGCAGGCATTATATGTGGTGCTGTCTGTTATGATTCTCCGCACATAGTATGAATGAGCCCTAAAGCAATATCAATACCAACTGCCATCTAAATAGTATCTTCAGCAATGAATAGACAAAACAAACCCTTGCAGTTGTGCTGGGCCTTTTAACACCTAACTTTACAACACAGCATAGAAAGCAAACATATCTCCACATTTAATGATCATATCAGAAGACACACTTTTTGTCACAAAGGTGCAATTCATGGCAGCACGGACACATCCAGCCAGCACTAGGGGAAGGGGGAAAACAAGGGTGAATGAGGGAGAGAGGAGGAGTGGAGAGATTGAGATAGAGCAGAGAGCGTATCTGTATTGCAGTCCCACATCACACAGAGGCTACTTGCCTGTAATGTGTCTCCTGTCCCTGCCAGTCTCTCACACAAGCTGCAGGCAGCCCTCCTGAGTCCTGAAGTTTAGGGACTGTCAAACTTTTCAACCTATTTATTTATTTATTGTATTTATAAAGCACCAACATATTACGCAGCACTGCACATTAAGGTTACAGATAATATTTAGGGGTGAAATACAGCAATATGACAATACAGGAATACATGCAAACCAGATCACGCAGCACAGTTTAGTTTAAGTACAAGGTAATGCTTAGTCAGTCACTGGAGGGGAGCATGGAGATTAGGCAAGTTTGGTTCGCTCAAATGCATAGCATGGGTGCACAGTAATGGAGGTGCATGATCAGGTAGGACACAAAAGGAGGAGGACCCTGCCCAAAGGCTTACAATCTAGAGTGAGAGGTAGGGACATGAAAGGTAGGGGACCAGAGTTCAGCTGCGGGTTTGGAGTACTTGTGAGGGGTGGTAGGCTAGTGTGAAAAGGCGAGTTTTGAGGGCCATCTTGAAGATCTTGAAGATGTTGAAGGAGGGGGCTGCCCTAATGGGTGGAGGTAGGGAGTTCTGATGTCCACATCAGTCTTTACAATGGTGAGAGAGCTGGGTTTTTCCCACAGACCCTGCAGGAGGCAAGCCTCTGTATATTTACCAGCTTGCCCGCTTCAGCGATTTCAGGGAATTTTTTTAAAGTTACAGGAATCTTAATGGGGTATTCCAGACATCGGTAACCCCCCGCTAAATGCGCCAGTGCTGTATTTTACTACATTAATAGAGGGAAGATTTTATAAAAACTCAAATGTACCAAAACGCATAAAAAACATGAAACACAATTGCAAACACATACAAACCATACTAAAAACTCACCAAATAATTAAAGAAGCATAGTGCAAAAAATGCATGGTTTTCTGCACTGTCTAGTCTCTAGTGTGCTCCAAGCCTGAGGGTTATCTGGTGGTGAGATCTCTGCACACCTGCTGCACCCATTACCTGAGGCTCCTCCCCCTGCTGGATTCTTCTATCTCTCAGGGGCTCTGGTGGTGAGATCTCTCTGCATCTGCATGTTCCCAGCTCTGCAGATGTGCCGCACCCATTACCAGAGGCTCCTCCCCCTGCTGATCTCTGCTGTACCTCAGAGACCCCAGTGGTGAGATCTCTCTGCACCTGCATGTTCCCAGCTCTGCAGATGTGCCACACCCATTACCAGGGGGTCCCCACCCTTGCTGATCTCTGCTGTACCTCAGAGACCCCAGTGGTGAGATCTCTGTGCACCTGAGTTCCCAGGTCTGCACACCTTCTGCACCCATTACCAGAGGCTCCTCCCCCTGCTGGATTCTTCTATCTCTCAGGGGCTCTGGTGGTGAGATCTCTGTGCACCTGAGTTCCCAGCTCTGCACACCTGCTACACACAGCGACATCTGAACATGCTGCCTGGTTTGATACACATTTGTACAGTTAAGGCCACAGTCACAGTAACCATTGTGTTGCTCTGATAGCAGCAATGCAACAAATGGGGACAGTGGCACTCAGTGGCGGACACAGCCAGCAGTGGGCCCCTGTGCAAAATAGTAATTGTGGGCCCCCTATGACCTGCGGCGCGCGTAGCGGCAAAATATGGGCGTGGCTACAACCTGCGGCGCGCGAAGCGCGCTGTGGCAAAAAATAGTGGATAGAACCTGCGGCGCGTAGCGCCGCGGCAAAAAATGGGCGTGGCAATGACCGGATGAGGGCGGAGCTAACTGTAACTTAAAGCGAACCCGGGGTGAGGGTTTATTTCCTTTTAAACAATACTAGTTGCCTGGCGGCCCTGCTGATCTATTTGGCTGCAGTAATAAACTGAATTACACCAGCAACAAGCATGCAGCTAATCTTCTCAGTTCTGACAATATTGTCAGAAACCCCTGACCTGCTGCATGCTTGTTCAGGGTCTATGGTTGAAAGAATAAGAGGCAGAGGACCAGCACGGCAGCCAGGCAACTGGTATTGCTTAAAAGGAGAGAAATATGTCAGCCTCAATATTATTCTCACCTCAGGTTCCCTTGAAAAGTGCAACGCAAAGACAGTGGGCCCAAGTTTTGGTGACCCTTTCCCCAGAAAATTCACATAATTGTGCAGGTTTTCTCAAGAAAATACACATATATGCCCAGAAAATACGTGCAATCATGTCGGCAGATATGCCCAGAAAATACGTGCAATCATGTCGGCAGATATGCCCAGAAAATACGTGCAATCAAGTCGGCAGATATGCCCAGAAAATACATGCAATCAAGTCGGCAGATATGCCCAGAAAATACGTGCAAACAAGTCGGCAGATATGCCCAGAAAATACATGCAATCAAGTCGGCAGATATGCCCAGAAAATACGTGCAAACAAGTCGGCAGATATGCCCAGAAAATACGTGCAATCATGTCGGCAGATATGCCCAGAAAATACATGCAATCATGTGGCAGACCTGCCCAGAACATACACCTGCTAATATAAATAAAACAAAAACATTTACTCACCTGCAGCAGCAGACCTCCTGTCCCAGCCTCCATCCGGCGCGCAGCTCCCATGGGTGGTTGGGTGGATAGGTAGCCTAGTGGGTGGGTGAGTGGGTGGGTGGGTGGGTAGGTAGCCTGGTGGGTGGGTGGGTAACTAGCCCGGTAGGTAGGTAGGTAGCCCGGTGGGTGGGTAGGTAGGTAGCCTGGTGGGTGGGTTGGTAACTAGCCCGGTAGGTAGCCGGGTGGGTGGTTAGGTAGGTAGCCTGGTGGGTGGGTAGGTAGGTAGCCTGGTGGGTGGGTTGGTAACTAGCCCGGTAGGTAGCCGGGTGGGTGGTTAGGTAGGTAGCCGGGTGGGTGGTTAGGTAGGTAGCCGGGTGGGTGGTTAGGTAGGTAGCCTGGTGGGTGGGTGGGTGGGTAGCCTGGTGGGTGGGTAGGTAGCCTGGTGGGTGGGTTGGTAACTAGCCCGGTAGGTAGCCGGGTGGGTGGTTAGGTAGGTAGCCGGGTGGGTAGGTAGGTAGGAAGCCTGGTGGGTGGGTAGGTAGGTAGCCGGGTGGGTAGGTAGGAAGCCTGGTGGGTAGGTAGGTAGCCGGGTGGGTAGGTAGGTAGCTGGGTGGGTAGGTAGGAAGCCTGGTGGGTGGGTGGGTAGGTAGGTAGCCTGGTGGGTGGGTTGGTAACTAGCCCGGTAGGTAGCCGGGTGGGTGGTTAGGTAGGTAGCCGGGTGGGTGGTTAGGTAGGTAGCCGGGTGGGTAGGTAGGTAGGTAGCCTGGTGGGTGGGTAGCCAGGTGGGTGGGTAGGTAGCCTGGTGGGTGGGTTGGTAACTAGCCCGGTAGGTAGCCGGGTGGGTGGTTAGGTAGGTAGCCGGGTGGGTGGTTAGGTAGGTAGCCGGGTGGGTAGGTAGGTAGGAAGCCTGGTGGGTGGGTAGGTAGGTAGCCGGGTGGGTAGGTAGGAAGCCTGGTGGGTGGGTAGGTAGCCGGGTGGGTAGGTAGGTAGCCGGGTGGGTAGGTAGGAAGCCTGGTGGGTGGGTAGGTAGCCTGGTGGGTGGGTGGGTAGGTAGGTAGCCTGGTGGGTGGGTTGGTAACTAGCCCGGTAGGTAGCCGGGTGGGTGGTTAGGTAGGTAGCCGGGTGGGTGGTTAGGTAGGTAGCCGAGTGGGTAGGTAGGTAGGTAGCCTGGTGGGTGGGTAGCCGGGTGGGTGGGTAGGTAGCCTGGTGGGTGGGTTGGTAACTAGCCCGGTAGGTAGCCGGGTGGGTGGTTAGGTAGGTAGCCGGGTGGGTGGTTAGGTAGGTAGGTAGCCGGGTGGGTAGGTAGGTAGGTAGCCGGGTGGGTAGGTAGCCGGGTGGGTAGGTAGCCGGGTGGGTGGTTAGGTAGTTGGGTGGGTGGTTAGGTAGGAAGCCTGGTGGGTGGGTAGGTAGCCGGGTGGGTAGGTAGCCGGGTGGGTGGTTAGGTAGTTGGGTGGGTGGTTAGGTAGGAAGCCTGGTGGGTGGGTAGGTAGCCGGGTGGGTAGGTAGGTAGGAAGCCTGGTGGGTGGTTAGGTAGTCGGGTGGGTAGGTAGGAAGCCTGGTGGGTGGGTAGGTAGGTAGCCGGGTGGGTAGGTGGTTAGGTAGCCGGGTGGGTAGCTATCCGGGTGGGGGGCCCGACTCCTATCCTCCCTCCCTTCCTTCCTCACCTCGGGGGGCCCCCTTCCAATATGCGCGGCGGGAGAGCGAGCGGCAAATGCAGGAAGTCTTCAGGGCTCTCCAGGCATCCGCTAGAGGCCCAGCCGCTGAGTCTCCAATATGTCTCCAACTGGAGACATATTGGAGACTAAGCGGCTGGGCCTCTAGCGGATGCCTGGAGAGCCCTGAAGACTTCCTGCATTTGCCGCTCGCTCTCCCGCCGCGCATATCGGGAGGGGGGCCCCCCGAGGTGAGGGAGGGAGGATAGGAATCGGGGGGCCCCCCGGGGAATAAAATAATTAAAAAAAAATTAAAAAAAAAAAAAATACTTAATGGGCCCCTGAAGAAAACGGAACTTCAGGGGCCCTCGTGCGGCGGCACGGCCTGCACGGCCGTATGTCCGCCACTGGTGGCACTGCACATTATCCCTGGGTTGCTTCGGGTACAGTGAAGCATACAGTCAATGATAGTATGCTTCACTGTCACTGTTAACGCGTACTTTCTGCACTGTGAACGTGGCTAAATATTTCACACAACACACACACTATTTATACATTTTTTACACAATAATAAGTGTATGGTTGCCGTGGTCTGCAACACAGGTGGCTATGCATTTTACAAATCACCACCCCAGTTGTACTTCCTAGAGCCTCAGGCACATTGTGTGGGAAAAAGATGTCTGATTTTAAATCGCAGGTAAAAATATGAATTTCGTGGGATTCCCAAGTGGGCTCCTGAGTATAACGGCCAGTGCTGCAGTGCTCACCAAAATCCTCTAGCAGATCCACAAAACGCTAGAGGTTTTTGAAGCAGATTTTCAGAGCGATTCTAGGCATGATTAGAGAGGTTTTCTACACATGCCTAGCGTTTTTTGGAGCGTTTTTGTGTAGCAGATTTCATATATTGTTGCAGTAAAGCTGTTACTGAACAGCTTCTGTAACAAAAACGCCTGGAAAACCGCTCTGATCTGGCGTTTTTCAGAGCGGTTTGAACTTTTCCTATACTTTACATTGAGGCAGAAACGCTTCTGCAAACCGCAAAAGTGCAGCAGGAGCCACGTTTGCGGTTTGCTAAAAACCTCAAACCGCTGGTGTGCACCATCCCATTGAGATACATTAGCCAAGCGTTTTCACAAGCGGCAGCGTTTTTGAAAACGCTACCAAAAACGCTTGATGTGCACTGGGCCTGAGTGTGTTCCCTGCCCCCAGGTGGCCACGCCCCACAGACAGTGCCTTGCACAAGTATTCCCAACTCCGCCCATTACCCCCTTGGCTTTGTACCTGTTTTGTTACGTTCCAACCTGTAATTTTGTTTCTAGACTATTTTGTACAGATCCATCACATAACATAACATTAAAGGACAACTGAAGGGAGAGATATATGGAGGCTGCCATATTGAGCAATACCAGTTGCCTGGCTACCCTACTGATCCTCTGCCTCTAATACTTTCAGCCATAGCCCCTGAACAAGCATGCAGCAGATCAGGTGTTTCTGACATTATGGTCATATCTGACAAGATTAGCTGCATGCTTGTTTCTGGTGTGATTCAGACATTGCTGCAGCCAAATAGACCAGCAGGGCTGCCAGGCAACTAGTATTGTTTAAAAGGAAATAAATATGGCAGCCTCCATATCCCTCTCACTTCAATTGTCCTTTAAGCTGGTGAAGTGAAATGAAGTGAAGAATGAAGTGAAATATTTTTTTACCTGGGGCTTCTTCAAGCCCCTCGCAGTCATTTCAGTTCCTCGCCGCAGTTCGGGTCCTCCACGCTGTCCCCACTGGCCACCCGTAAAGAGCGGCACCCGCCGGCAGGGTCATCTATTCTGTGCTTGCATGTCCACATCATCTGGCGCACCAGATGACGTGGACGCAGTGGCAGATGCAGAAGAGTTGACCCTGCCGGCGTGTTGTGATCATTACAGGCGGCCAGCGGGGACAGCGAGGAGGACCGGGGCTGTGGCGTTGGTGAGGGACCGAAACGGCTGTTAGGGGCTGGAAGAAGCCCCAGGTGAGTAAAAAATAGATTAGATCTTTCGTCTTGTGGGTCCTTTAACCCCCTTGGCGGTAATCCCGAGCTGAGCTCGGGGTATGCCGCCGGAGGTCGCCGCTCAGGCCCTGCTGGGCCGATTTTCATTCTGTAAAGAGCAGCACACGCAGCCGGCACTTTGCCAGCCGCGTGTGCTGCCCGATCGCCGCCGCTCCGCGGCGATCCGCCGCGTGCAGCGGCGAAAGAGGGTCCCCCCAGCCGCCCGAGCCCAGTGCAGCCGGAACAAACAGTTCCGGCCGGCGCTAGGGGCTGGATCGGGCGGCTCTGACGTCAGGACGTCGACTGACGTCCATGACGTCACTCCGCTCGTCGCCATGGCGACGAGGAAAGCAAAACAAGATAGGCCGCTCGTTGCGGCCTATCTTGTTACTTTCGATTGCCGGAGGCGATCGAAAGTGCGGATCCGGAGCGCCCTCTAGTGGGCTTTCATGCAGCCAACTTTCAGTTGGCTGCATGAAATAGTTTTTTTTTAATTTAAAAAAAACCCTCCGGCAGCCTCCCTGGCGATTTTAATAGAACGCCAGGGAGGTTAAAGGATATCGCAACTGAAATGTGACATAATGAGATAGACATGTGTATGTACAGTGCCTAGCACACAGATAACTATGCTGTGTTCCTTTTTTTCTTTCTCTGCCTGAAAGAGTTAAATAGAAGGTATGCAAGTGGCTGACTCAGTCAGGAAGTGACTACAGTGTGACCCTCACTCATAAGAAATTCCAACTATAAAACACTTTCCTAGCAGAAAATGGCTTCTGAGAGCAAGAAAGAGATAAAAAAGGGGAATTTCTTATCAGTGAGGGTCACACTGTAGTCACTTCCTGTCTGAGTCAGGACTGAGTCAGCCACTTGCATACCTTATATTTAACTCTTTCAGGCAGAGAAAGAAAAAAAGGAACACAGCATAGTTATCTGTGTGCTAGGCACTGTACATACCCATGTCTATCTCATTATGTCACATTTCAGTTGGGGTATCCTTTAAGGAATGCTTTTATCCACTTTAACGGACCTCTGTCGCGCAAATCATAAAATGTTAAATACATTTAAACATATACAAATAAGAAGTATGTTTCTTCCAGAGTAAAATGAGCCAGGAATTACTTTCCTCTTATGTTGCTGTCACTTCCAGTAAGTAGTAGAAATCTGACATTACCGACAGATTTTGGACTAGCCCATCTTCTCAAGGGGGAGGGAGTTTTCAGGGTTTTCTTTATTTTTAAAAGCACTTAGTGAATGGCAGTTGCTCCGTCCAACAGCCAAAAAGGTGTACGGTCAGCAGGGAGGCTGATCAGCATCTTTGTATAAATCTTTTATAAAGAATAAAGACCATGCTGAGAATCCCCCATGAAGAGATGAACTAGCCCAAAATCTGTCGGTAATGTCAGATTTCTACTACCTAGTGTAAGTGACAGCAACATATGGCCTCAATTCACTAAGCAGTTTAGACTAGTCTACTGATGGTTTTTAGTCTACTGATGGTTTGGTCAGTTGCATCAAAGCGGAATTCACTATTACCAAATGTTCTAGACCTGTTTTTAGACCTGGTCTAAACCATTTGGTAATTAGGTGGGTAAAGCAGGTGAAATGGTCAAAAGATGCAATTCACAAATAAGTAGCTATGACTGACATCCTTCTCCTCTGATGAGCTCTCATCTGCATATAATTAAACTCCTGCATAATTAATTCAAAAGGTTCCATCCTCACATCCAAAATACCTCCCAGAATTACTTTACCTACATAAATCAGCTGGTCTAATCTCTGTCAGAGAAAGTGGGCGTGGTTACTCCTTGTTTGCCTTTGTGAATTGTGTAATTACTGAATGTTAGACCTGGTCTAAAAACAGGTCTAAAGCATTACACCAAACGATCAGTAGACTAAAAACTATATGTAGACTAGTCTAAACTGCTTAGTGAATTGAAGCCATAGGAGAAAAGTAATTTATGGCTCATTTTACTCTGGAAGAAATGTACTTCTTATTTGTATGTGTTTTACATTTTAAGATTTTTGCTACAGTTCCTCTTTATCTCATTCTGTCACTTCAAGTATTCCATTGCTGTTGGTCGGACACTGCTTCCAGTCTGTACTGCTACTCTCAGGTCATATTCTCATGTCTGTGAGAAACTTTAATTACCTACAAAGTCTGAAAATAAAAACAATAGTGTTAAGTAACCTGACCCTTGCAATCAAGTATGTTTCCCAGTAGACGAGGATAACATATCTCTTAGGCCTAGTGCACACCAGAGCGTTTCCGCTGCGGTTTGCGATCCTCCTGCGGGTGCGGATCCGCTAGGGTAATGTATTTCAATGGGCTGGTGCACACCAGAGCGGGAGGCGTTTTGCAGAAACACATACTCCCGGGCTGCAGCAGATTTTGGATTGCGGATGCGTTTCTGCCTCAATGTTAAGTATAGGAAAAACGCAAACCGCTCTGAAAAACGGCACTTCAGAGCGGTTTGCCAGGCGTTTTTTGTTACAGTAGCTGTTCAGTAACAGCTTTACTGTAACAATACAGGAAATCTACTACACCAAAACCGCTACACAAAACCGCAAAACGCTAGCTGAAACGCTACAGAAAAAGAAGAAAAAGCGTTTCAAAATCTGCTAGCATCTTGCGGATCTGCTAGCGGTTTTTGGTGTGCACCAGGCCTTACTGTCTGTTACACCGGGAGACCAAGCTCAGCTCTTACTGTCTGTTACACCAGGAGACCAGAACTCACCTGGCTGGACCTGTGGTGGGAGGACGTCACATCTCCGGCCGGGTCTCCTGCATTCCGCAAGCCTTCCTGTAATTATAGTGCTGCTCTGGCCTCTTCAGGGACCTCTGTGCTGCAGCCGGGAGGGAATTTCTCTACACGGCTGTTAGAGATAATTAGTGTAAAATCTCTGAGGACATACAGAATTCTCCTGCCTCTCCTACTACCCCAGAGAAGCTAAAGAGTCACTCCAGGCAAAACACAAACTGGACATGTTGTGCTCATTCATTTGTAAAGTTACAACTTCTGTAGTGCAGCAGAGCAATAGCAGCAAAATGCCACTGCTAGGAATGATGGGAAGTGTAGTCCTGCGTCCAACAGAAAACAGCCCCATTACTGCTTAAAACAGAACTCCGCTGTATGTTCCAAGGTGAAAAAAAAAAGCCAGAATGACACTATGGGCTTGATTCACAAAGCAGTGCTAACCTACTTAGCACGTCTAAAGTCTTTAGACGTGCTAACCAGAGTGCTAAGTAGGTTAGCACCGGATTTCTCAATCAGATCGCGCGCTAACTTTGCGCGCGCAAAGTTTTACGCGCGCTAAGTCCCATAGGCTTTAATGGGCACTTCGCGTGGAACGCTCTGTGCCGTGCACGCGTAAAGTTTTATGCGCGAAAAGCTTGTTTAGACGTGCTAAGGGGGTTTTCACAGGCGTGCTAACAGTTAGCACCGCTTTGTGAATCAAGCCCTATGAGTGTTATCCCTCTTTTTTTATCCAGTGCAGCAATGGCTGACACTTCATTTCCCAAGACAGGCTGCATCTGAATGACTACCAGCATAGGTGTGCAGCATAGGTGTGTAATTATAGGCAGGGAATATATCTTGCATTCAAAACAGATGCACCAAATTAACATTAGTGGAAGATGTTAGCTTTCAAAACAGTTTGCATGCAAAGAATTCCGTACGGGACCTTTCTACCGGAATGACTCCATCCATTTGGAAGGGACCCTAGCCTCAAACGAATT
This sequence comes from Hyperolius riggenbachi, assembly GCF_040937935.1. NCBI lineage: Eukaryota > Metazoa > Chordata > Amphibia > Anura > Hyperoliidae > Hyperolius > Hyperolius riggenbachi. The sequence goes on along the minus strand of NC_090647.1, from coordinate 15,183,705 downwards.
AACAAACAAAATATGTATAACTTGGGAGCAGCTTACACATTCTTTATACACAACAGTGGAGAAATGGCAGCAGATCCTAAAGGGGCCCATACACCTAACGATTTTCCTGCCAATATACAGCAGATGTGAAATCGTTGCACAAACGCTGACAGAACGATCAATTTCTGTACGATTCCCGTCAATCCGTCCGTGCGAAAGATTTTGCTCGATCGCCGGCGGGTCGAAAGTGCGTTCGAATGCCCGATGACCGACGCTAGCTGCAATACATTACTTGTTCCGCCGGCGAGTGTCCCCGCTCTCTCCGCTGTCTTCTTCTCCGCGCTGGGCTCTATGTCCGGCTGGCTTCACTGAACTTCCTGTCCTGGCAGGAAGTTTAAACAGTAGAGTGCTCTCTACTGTTCCCCGGACAGGAAGTTCAGTGAAGCCAGCCGGACTCGGAGCCCAGCGTGGAGAAGAAGACAGCGGAGACCGGGGGAGTCGCGCCGGCGGAGCAGGTAATGTATAGCTGGCGGGAGGGGGGGAGGCAGCGGCAGCTTCGCAGATGGTGAATTGATTTTCATGCTGAAATCGATTCACAATCTGTTTTGCAGTAAAGGCAGCCATACGATCCCTCTCTGATCAGATTCGATCAGAGAAGGATCTATCTGTTGGTCGATCTGATGGCAAATCGACCAGTGTATGGCTACCTTATGACCAGGCCGCATCTGAATGACTACCAACAGAGGTGTGCAGAGCCCCCTAGAGGCAACATATACACCTTGCATTCCAAACAGATGCTACAATTATGCACTAAAGCCCTAACCTCTGAAAGGAATGAAATGCCTCTCTAGAGAGTGACAGTGTTGCAGAATTAAATTTGTAATTTTGATTAGGATAAGAATTTGAATTAGGATAAGTCGGATTGGGGTTAACAGGATTCAGGAGACGATACGCTGCTGGAGAGATACGCAAACTGCGGGCGGCTGCTGGAGACTGAGATACGCAAAGAGCGCACTTCTCCTGCGTAGACTGGCTCCAACTGACGGAAGTGACAGGACCCGGTACCAAAGCTGTAGGCAGTGGAGGATGGCGGTGTGGGAGTGATCGGAGCGGATGGGGCTGGAGAAAGCCCCAGGTATGTATAAATCTTTTTATTTAAAGTATACACGAAGTGACATGTGACATGATGAGATAGACATGTGTATGTACAGGGCCTAGCACACAAATAACTAGGCTGTGTTCCTTTTTTTCTTTCTCTGCATGAAAGAGTTAAATATCAGGTATGTAAGTGGCCGACTGAGTCCTGACTCAGACAGGAAGTGACTACAGAGTGACCAGAAATACTCGGGGTACGAGGTGAGTTCTTCCGAAGCCTGCACAAGGAATCCTGAAGAGATATTCAACTGAGCTGATGTATGGATATACAGTGCAGCGTAGCGGCATTTGTAACTCACCTCCACTGGGACCCAGACGCTGGCAGCCATTCTTCTTCCGGTTCTCGGAGACTCTCGATCCCTCTGGTGAGATTGCTGTCATTATGACGACAGATGGTGATCTCACTTTAGGGTTACAGCACCACCGGTGGACGGAGGGAGAATTGCAGCGCTGGATCCTGGGGAGGTGAGTAATGTGCAGGGGTGCTGCAGATTTATCTAGCAGCATGATTTTTTCCTGCTTTTAGGGTCTAAAAGTTTATGAAAAAATTTCACCTTTTTTAGACCTTAAAACCTGGAAGTAATCATACCGCCAGGGAGAATTAGAATCATTTATTCACCATGTTTGACAGTCTCCACCCCAGGAATTATTTGTGGATACATGGCCGTTGGCATGGTGCAAATAACAACAACATAAGCATAATTATAACTAAATAGTGCATAGCAACAATAACAACAATGTGACAGCAACAATACATATTGCAGGTCCCAACCCCCCTGTGCAGAACATGCATGAAATAATAACATATGGTGCAGTGCGACCGGTGGGAGTCTGCCTATGGGCAAGCACAGGGCAGTTTCTAGGCTAAATTGCACCCAGGGCAAGGGTGTAAAAATTGTGCCCCTTCCCCCTCACCCCCGTGGATTGGTAAATCATTACTCTTTAGGGACAGTCACTTAGCCACAGATCACAAGTAGATCTGCCTACTTACCGTATTAGTGACCAGCCGCTCATCCAGGAGGAAGCAGGGACCCGGAAAATATACAGGCGAAGAGAGCCCGGAAAGCCGACTCCTCCATCGGCCGGCACCGTGCACTGACAGCCTGCCGGACCGCCACAGGACATCAGGTGTCGGCAGTGATGGGCCGAAATTACGATGCGAAATTTCGCATTGTAATTGTTATGTGAAATTTCAGGGAGAATAGCAATTGATTTCGTATGTAATAGTAGTATTTCATAATTTTGCGTAATTTTTCGCATAATTTTCGCACAATTTCGTGAAATTTTGTGCCGACTTGGGCAGTTACTAGCAAAGACCCCATACATGCTATTGCTACCAAAATTGGTACATAGGTTAACCACTTGAGGACCCACCCTTTACCCCCCCTTAAGGACCAGCGCAGTATTCTGTGATCTGTGCTGGGTGGGCTCTGCAGCCCCCAGCACAGATCAGAGGGCACGCAGAGCGATCAGATCGCCGCCCTTTTTCCCCCCCTATGGGGATGATGTGCTGGGGGGGTCTGATCGCTCCTCTTGGCTGGCATGTTGCGGGGGGGGCACCTCAAAGCCCCCCTCGGCGGCGAAATTCCCTCCCCCTCCCTCTCCTACCTGTCTCCCCGGTGATCGGGGCTGCACAGGACGCTATCCGTCCTGTGCAGCCAGTGACAGGACGTCCTCTGTCACATGGCGGCGATCCCCGGCCGCTGATTGGCCGGGGATCGCCAATCTGCCTTACGGCGCTGCTGCGCAGCAGCGCCGTACAATGTAAACAAAGCGGATTATTTCCGCTTGTGTTTACATTTAGCCTGCGAGCCGCCATCGGCGGCCCGCAGGCTATTCACGGAGCCCCCCGCCGTGAATTGACAGGAAGCAGTCGCTCGCGCGAGCGGCTGCTTCCTGATTAATTAGCCTGCAGCTGGCGACGCAGTACTGCGTCGCTGGTCCTGCAGCTACCACTTTGCCGACGCGCGTTATGAGTGCGCGGTGGGCAAGTGGTTAAGGAGAATGGTGGGAACAAGTCAAAAAAAGACTTGTGATCAAATTTTTCAAAAAGACGTAATTTTTGAGAAAATCGATTTTAAAAATGCAAAGAAAAATGTTTTTTAAACTGTCATTTTTCCAAGTTTAAATTCTTTTTTTCCTTGTACCCACTATTTTCTTTAACATAGGTAGCAATTGCTGTGTTAATAGCATGTATGGGAGCTTTGCTATTAGCCTCCAAAGTCGGCACAAAATCACGCGAAATTTCGCAAAAATTATGCAAATTTGTATGTGAAATTACGAATGACTATGAAATCAATTTAGTTTGCAAATCGTAATTACACAACATTTATACAAAATTTAGTAAAATCATAATTTTGCTGATTACGACCATCACTGCGCGGTGGTGACGTGATGATGACGTGACGTCGGACGCAGACAGCCTGGGAGGAGTCAAGGAAGGTGATTGCGCTGGTAATCTTCTTTCTCCTTCCATTTGGCTGCACCAGCTCCCTAGCAGTTATGTCCTTCTACCTGCGCCCCCCTTCTTCTACTTGCCGGTCTGCACAAGCGTTCATACGTTGGGTCGCCAGAGGAGCTGGAGGAGACCCGGGGATATCCTGGGGGTGAGAGCTTGAGTGGAGAAGGTGTTACTACGCCTGGTAGTTTTGGAGGGGATGGACCTATGGCGGCGGCTGGAGGAAGTAACTGCCTCTACATCAGTGGGCGACTTCCTGAATGTATGGAGGAAGTTGCTCTGGTCAGATGAGAATAAAATATATCTGGCAGAACCCCAACTCATCCCATCCCCCCAAGAACCCCGTCACTGCAGTGAAACATGGTGGTGGCAGCATGTGGGGAAGCCCTTCAGCAGCAGGGACTGGGAAACTCGTCAGAGTCAAGAGAAAGATGGATGGTGTTAGGCCCCATACACACATCAGACCATAGTCTTTTGAAAATGAAAGATCACAGACCAATCTTACCACCCTTCATGTAGTATGAGAGCCATACTCTACACAGTCTTTTCTATGGAGCTGAACTCCACATCAGAAAAAAATCTTTGCAAGATGCTGCACACACAGATGCTGTACAGACACAAAAGATCAGTATCTGCAAAAGATCTGTTCCTGCCAAAGATCCGTTCCTGCAAATTGCAATGATAGTCTATGAGATCTGCAGATCATCATACACACATGATTTAACTGACATTCATCTGCAGATCAGACAATCATCTGCAGATCTGAAAATCCATCCTGGTGGATCTGATCTGCAGATGAATGTCAGTTAAATCATGTGTGTATGATGATCTGCAGATCTCATAGACTATCATTGCAATTTGCAGGAATGGATCTTTGGCAGGAACAGATCTTTTGCAGATACTGATCTTTTGTGTCTGTACAGCATCTGTGTGTGCAGCATCTTGCAAAGATTTTTTTCTGATGAGGAGTTCAGCTCCATAGAAAAGACTGTGTAGAGTATGGCTCTCATACTACATGAAGGGTGGTAAGATTGGTCTGTGATCTTTCATTTTCCAAAGACTATGGTCTGATGTGTGTATGAGCCTTTAAATACAGGGATATATTCGTGAGGAAACCTGTGTCAGTCTGCCAGTGATTTGGAGCTGGGACAGAGGTTTTCCTTCCAGCAGTAGATAATAACCCAAAGCATACGGCTAAAGTAACACTCCGGTGGTTTAAGGGGAAATATTCTAATGTGTTGAAATGGCCTAGTCAAAGTTCAGACCTCAAGTTTGCTGGTCACAAGTGAAAACCATAAAAAATAAAAGATTTGGAGCAATTTTGCCTTGACAAATGGGTAAAAAATCCCAGTGGCAAGATGTGGCAAGCTCAGAGAGATTTATATAAAGCATATTGATTATATACCACCTACATCTAACCTTTTTAGCCTTTTGCCTTTTTAACCAGGCGTACAAACATTCATGAATTGAAGCATCCAAACTGATTAGTTAGAGAAAAAGAACCAGACTTACGGATAATGGATAGAAAATTAGTAGAAAAAAAAGAGAAAAGTAATTTTTTTTTTATTTTCAGTTATATCGTTTTTTATAGCATTGCATCACTCTGTCACATTTGCAGATTAGAAACCATAGTCTGTATTTTAAACGATAAAACAGAGTAGAGCATTTTTTACAGCAGATGCATTTTTCAAGCGTTTTGCATGTGTTTTAGGCCTCTTACACAGTAAGACGTTGCGTTTGATGCGACGTTAAGGTCGCATAACGTGCCCCCAATGCAACACATTGAAAGACTATAACTTTGACGTTATTTAGCCCTGCGTTTGGTGTGCCGTTTTTGTCGCGCAGTGATAGAACGAAAACGGCGCATGCGTAAAAAAACGAAAACATTACTGAGCATGTGCAAACAGTCTAACGCAGCTAAAAACGTGTATAACACACTGTATGCAGCACTTTCATTTAACGTGCAGCGTTAGACACCAACGCAACGTCTGCACTGTGAATGGGGCATTGATTTTTCATTGCTGTAAGTTACTGTGCGTTACATGTTGTTGTAATGTGCGACTTTAACGTCGCACTGTGAAAGAGCCCTTAATGCGTTTGCAGTTCGAATATACAAAACGCATATGCGTTTTGTATGCATTTTCCATGCGTTTTTATATTTCCATTTATGCAAATCACTAGGAAGACAACAGGAAGCGGAAATACACCACATAAAAGTTTTTTGGGGAAAAAAACGCATGGAAAACGCATGGAAAACACTTACCATTGCGTTCCCATTGACTTTCATTAAGTGCGGTTTTTATGCATTTTTATATATTATGCCACAAAACCAGTGTTTTTGAAAACGCACGCATATAAAATGCATATACATTTTTTATATGTGTTTTTTTCTGCAGCCCATTGACTTCCATTAATGGCAAAAACGCAGCGTTTTCGACAACGCTACCATTTCTGTTATGTGTGTACCTAGCCTAAAGCTTTTGTTTTTCGAGCAAGAAATCCATTTGCCTTTCACGATTTTTTTTCTGGTCAATTTTTATAAAAATTGAATGGTGTAGGGTAGATTGTCAATTTCTTAATGTATAGACCCAAACAATTTTTCAAGTCTTTTCAATCTTTTTTTTTTAATCTTTTTTTTTTTCATAATTGGGTAAACATTGAATACATGTGTGTGTTAAATTGGTCAGATTTTTTAAATGTTTCAATCAATCAGAAAAATTTGTTGTAATTCTTGAATTGAAAAGAAATTTTAAAAATTGTTATATTTTTTTTTTTAGTGGCCCAAGCACCATACATTTTTTTTTATATTTCTTTTCAATCTGATAATTCCAATCAATTTTTCTGATTGATTGTAACATTTGAAAGATCAGATCTGTGTATCACACACGTGTGTTCAATTTTTGTCCCAATTATGAAAAATAAAGATTGAAACCTCTGAAAAATTGTTTGGGTCTATGCATTAATAAATTTGCAATCTACCCTACACCATTCAAATTGCATGCATGAAAAAAGGGCACCAGGCAAAAAGGGCTCGGCTGGATAACTAAATGGCGCTAGTGTTGGGCGAACATCTAGATGTTCGGGTTCGGGCCGAACAGGCCGAACATGGCCGCGATGTTCGGGTGTTCGACCCGAACTCCGAACATAATGGAAGTCAATGGGGACCCGAACTTTTGTGGTTTGTAAAGCCTCCTTACATGCTACATACCCCAAATTTACAGGGTATGTGCACCTTGGGAGTGGGTACAAGAGGAAAAAAAAATTTAGCAAAAAGAGGTTATAGTTTTTGAGAAAATCGATTTTAAAGTTTCAAAGGGAAAACTGTCTTTTAAATGCGGGAAATGTCTGTTTTCTTTGCACAGGTAACATGCTTTTTGTCGGCATGCAGTCATAAATGTAATACATATAAGAGGTTCCAGGAAAAGGGACCGGTAACGCTAACCCAGCAGCAGCACACGTGATGGAACAGGAGGAGGGTGGCGCAGGAGGAGAAGGCCACGCTTTGAGACACAACAACCCAGGCCTTGCATGAGGACAAGAAGCATGCGGATAGCATGCTTTGTACCACCATGCAGTCATAAATGTAATAAAGATAAGTGGTTCAATAAACAGGGACCACGCGGCAACGCTAACCCAGCAGCAGCAGACGTGATGGAACAGGAGCAGGCGCAGGAGGAGAAGGCCACGCTTTGTGAGACACAACAACCCAGGCCTTGCATGAGGGCAAGAAGCGTGCGGATAGCATGCTTTGTACCGCCATGCAGTCATAAATGTAATAAAGATAAGTGGTTCAATAAACAGGGACCACGCGGCAACGCTAACCCAACAGCAGCAGACGTGATGGAACAGGAGCAGGCGCAGGAGGAGAAGGCCACGGTTTTTGAGACACAACAACCCAGGCCTTGCATGTGGACAAAAAGCGTGCGTATATAGCAGCAATGCTTTTTGCCGCCATGCAGTCATAAATGTAATACAGATGAGAGGTTCAATAAACAGGGCCCGGAAACGCAACACCATCCCAGATGTTCATTGGTCATGTTACTTGGTTGGGGTCCTGGAGTGTTGCGTAGTCATTTCCAATCCAGGATTGATTCATTTTAATTTGAGTCAGACGGTCTGCATTTTCTGTAGAGAGGCGGATACGCCGATCTGTGACGATGCCTCCGGCAGCACTGAAACAGCGTTCCGACATAACGCTGGCTGCCGGGCAAGCCAGCACCTCTATTGCGTACATTGCCAGTTCGTGCCAGGTGTCTAGCTTCGATACCCAATAGTTGAAGGGTGCAGATGGATGGTTCGACACAGCTACGCCATCTGACATGTAGTCCTTGACCATCTTCTCCAGGCGATCGGTGTTGGAGGTGGATCTGCACGCTTGCTGTTCAGTGGGCTGCGGCTGCATGGGTGTCAGAAAATTTTCCCACTCCAAGGACACTGCCGATACCATTCCCTTTTGGGTACTAGCTGCGGCTTGCGTTGTTTGCTGCCCTCCTGGTCGTCCTGGGTTTGCGGAAGTCAGTCTGTCTGCGTACAACTGGCTAGAGGAGGGGGAGGATGTCAATCTCCTCTCTAAAGTCTCCACAAGGGCCTGCTGGTATTCTTCCATTTTGACCTGTCTGACTCTTTCTTCAAGCAGTTTTGGAACATTGTGTTTGTACCGTGGATCCAGAAGGGTATAAACCCAGTAATTGGTGTTGTCCAGAATGCGCACAATGCGTGGGTCACGTTCAATGCAGTCTAGCATGAATTGAGCCATGTGTGCCAGAGTCCTACCAGAATCCTCATCATCCTCTTGTGAGCGTTGTGATAGTTGTTGTGATGCATCATAGTCGTCACCTTCCTCCTGGTCTGCTTCTGCTGACCATTCGCGTTGAATTGTGGAAGTCCAACGTGCACCGCTCTGGCCCTCGTCAGTGGTGGCATGAAATTCCTGCTCCAACTCCAGCTGTTCCTCCTCCTCTTCTTCGTCATAGCTGCTGGGGCCAGCGTTTCCTGAGGCGGATGGCCTGATGTTGGTACCATCACGCTGATCGTTTTCTCCTTCAGATTCCCCCAGTTGCATCATGACAGCTGTTTCCTTGATTTTTAACATCGACCTCTTCAGTAAACACAGCAGTGGTATGGTAATGCTGACTGAAGAGTTGTCACTGCTCACAAGCAACGTGGATTGCTCAAAATTTTGGAGGACTTGGCAGAGGTCCAACATGTTGGCCCAATCGGATCCACAGAAGCTTGGCAGCTGGCCGGATGCGCCTCGGTACTGCGCCGTCATGTACTGGACCACTGCACTCTTCTGCTCGCAAAAGCGGGCTAGCATGTGCAGCGTAGAATTCCAGCGCGTAGGGACATCACACAGCAAGCGATGGTGGGGGAGATTGAAGCGCTCCTGCATCTTGGCGAGTGCCCCCGAAGCAGTACTGGAATTTCTACAATGTTTGGACACTCGACGCACCTTCAACAGCAGATCGGGCACGCCTGGGTATGTCCTCAGGAACCGCTGAACTACTAGGTTCATCACGTGCGCCAGGCAAGGGATGTGTGTCAGCTTAGCCAACCTTAAAGCGCGAATGAGATTACTCCCATTATCACACACAACCATGCCCGGTTTCAGGTCCAGCGGTGCCAGCCACAAATCCGTCTGTTCCTTTATTCCCCTCCAAATTTCCTCCCCTGTGTGCTGCTTATCCCCAAGGCAGATTAGCTTCAGCAACGCTTGCTGACGCATGCCAACAGCTGTGCTGCACTGCTTCCACGATCCTACTGCTGCTGGGTTAGCGTTTCCGGATGAGGTACAGCTTTGAGATGCGTTGGAGGAGAAGGAGTCAGAGAGGTAGGTGCTGCTGTTATCCAGTGGGAGGGACGGCGGTGCAGCTGTTTGTGGCGTGGGCAACACCCGTGCCGTAGCAGGTGAGGAATCGCTGCCAGGCTCCACAAGGTTCACCCAGTGCGCGGTAAGGGAGATGTATCGACCCTGGCCGAACGCACTCGTCCAGGTGTCAGTGGTGAGGTGAACCTTGCAGGCAACGGCATTCTTCAAGCTTCGGGTTATTTTGCTGACCACGTGCTCATGCAACTCAGGCACTGCAGAGCGTGCAAAGTGCTAGCGGCTGGGAACCACGTAACGTGGGATGGCCACTGACATCATGCCCTTGAAGCTGTTTGTCTCCACCAATCGATATGGCAGCATTTCGCAGGCCAGAAGCTTGGCTATGCTGGCTGTTACTGCCACGGCCCGGGGGTCATTTGCTGGCAATTTCCTCTTGCGCTCAAACATCTCCGACACAGACAACTGAACCGTAGCGCTGCACACGGAAGGGCTGTTGGTTGTTGTGTTTGATGAACACTGGGAGACCTCAAGAGCACTACTCCGGAAAGTGACAGTGTCAGCGTCGTCTGATGTTTGTGAATGTTGTGAACCACGCAATGGCTGGGCTACTGCTGCTGCTGAGGCGGGTCTGGTGAACCCAAGGGAGGCAGTGTTGTTTCTGGTACCCTGTCCTGACGCGTTTGCCCAAAGAGTGGGATGTTTGGATAGCATGTGACGGCTCATGCTGGTGGTGGAGAGGTTGTTAATATTTTCCCCCCTGCTCAGGCGGGTCTTGCACACCTTGCAAATCGCCATGGTAACATCCTCAGTGCAGTCTTCAAAGAAAGCCCAGACTTTGGAGCACCTGCCTCCTTGCTGGCGATTTCTGTTTGCTCCTCTTTTGCCTCTCACTTGAACTTCCACGCTTGTGGTGCCTGAAATTGCGCGCCGCCTACCTTGTGGCACAAGGCGAACTCGTGCAGCAGTGTGTTCTTCAACAGACTCATCTGTGCTGCTGCTACGACGGCGATGTTCTCGTTCACAAACAAAATCTGGGTCTCTGTCCACATTGTCCATACCCTCCTCTTCCATCTCCTCAAACTCGTCATATGTCATTGTGGGCCACCGCCGTGGAGTAGAGCTCCCCACAACAACCTCTGCGCAGCACACTCCAACGTCGTCTTCCAGATCTTGTCGGCCGACCTCCTGCAATTGCAACCCCTCCTGCCCAAATTGCTCTGGGATTTGGGTTTCCGAGTCCTCTTCGGACTCGCCTTGTATTTCAGTGCGCGGTGCATTTCCCACAGTTAACGGTTGTGAATCCAGGCACAACATTTCTGGCTGTTCCTCCATTGACCTTTGAAAGGTGGAAGTTTGTTGGGCTGGGAATAGCTCCTGCGAATACCCCATTGTGTCCTGAGGTAATTCATCGGACTGGTTATCTGGCAGTTGTGTGCGTGGTGTCGCTGCCGGTTGTGTCAGCTTTGTGCCCACTGGCTCCTTGTAACTGGCTGAGGACTCGGACCTCGTGCGTGATGTGCTGGTGCTGCTTAACCCACTGCTGGACGCTTGAGAGGTCATCCAAGTAATTATCTGGTCCTGTTCTTTTGGATTTGTGAGGGTTGTTGTCCTGGACAACATGGGCGGTATTGAGTGGGTTTTCTTGGGTGCTCCCCTGTGGCCTGTACGTGAACCGTCAGGGGAAACACCTCTTCCCTTGCCCCTCCCTCTTTCACCGGATTTCTTCCTCATTTCACTTATCCTTACAGTACACGCTGACTGGCAGCAGTACAGTGGCAGTACAGAAATGCTATACAGTACCACTATTCCCAGCAGCGACACAGAGCACAATGCTATACAGTGGCGGGTGAGCGGTGTACCACTATTCCCAGCAGCGACACAGAGCACAATGCTATACAGTGACGGGTGAGCGGTGTACCACTATTCCCAGCAGCGACACAGAGCACAATGCTATACAGTGGCGGGTGAGCGGTGTACTACTGTTCCCAGCAGACACAGAACAGTACACAGAATGCTATATAGTGTGGCTGAACGAGCGGTGTACTACTGTTCCCAGCAGACACAGAACAGTACACAGAATGCTATATAGTGTGGCTGAACGAGCGGTGTACTACTGTTCCCAGCAGACACAGAACAGTACACAGAATGCTATATAGTGTGGCTGAACGAGCGGTGTACTACTGTTCCCAGCAGACACAGAACAGTACACAGAATGCTATATAGTGTGGCTGAACGAGCGGTGTACTACTGTTCCCAGCAGACACAGAACAGTACACAGAATGCTATATAGTGTGGCTGAACGAGCGGTGTACTACTGTTCCCAGCAGACACAGAACAGTACACAGAATGCTATATAGTGTGGCTGAACGAGCGGTGTACCACTGTTCCCAGCAGACACAGAACAGTACACAGAATGCTATATAGTGTGGCTGAACGAGCGGTGTACCACTGTTCCCAGCAGACACAGAACAGTACACAGAATGCTATATAGTGTGGCTGAACGAGCGGTGTACTACTGTTCCCAGCAGACACAGAACAGTACACAGAATGCTATATAGTGTGGCTGAACGAGCGGTGTACTACTGTTCCCAGCAGACATAGAACAGTACACAGAATGCTATATAGTGTGGCTGAACGAGCGGTGTACCACTGTTCCCAGCAGACACAGAACAGTACACAGAATGCTATATAGTGTGGCTGAACGAGCGGTGTACTACTGTTCCCAGCAGACACAGAACAGTACACAGAATGCTATATAGTGTGGCTGAACGAGCGGTGTACTACTGTTCCCAGCAGACACAGAACAGTACACAGAATGCTATATAGTGTGGCTGAACGAGCGGTGTACTACTGTTCCCAGCAGACACAGAACAGTACACAGAATGCTATATAGTGTGGCTGAACGAGCGGTGTACTACTGTTCCCAGCAGACACAGAACAGTACACAGAATGCTATATAGTGTGGCTGAACGAGCGGTGTACCACTGTTCCCAGCAGACACAGAACAGTACACAGAATGCTATATAGTGTGGCTGAACGAGCGGTGTACCACTGTTCCCAGCAGACACAGAACAGTACACAGAATGCTATATAGTGTGGCTGAACGAGCGGTGTACCACTGTTCCCAGCAGACACAGAACAGTACACAGAATGCTATATAGTGTGGCTGAACGAGCGGTGTACTACTGTTCCCAGCAGACACAGAACAGTACACAGAATGCTATATAGTGTGGCTGAACGAGCGGTGTACTACTGTTCCCAGCAGACACAGAACAGTACACAGAATGCTATATAGTGTGGCTGAACGAGCGGTGTACCACTGTTCCCAGCAGACACAGAACAGTACACAGAATGCTATATAGTGTGGCTGAACGAGCGGTGTACCACTGTTCCCAGCAGACACAGAACAGTACACAGAATGCTATATAGTGTGGCTGAACGAGCGGTGTACTACTGTTCCCAGCAGACACAGAACAGTACACAGAATGCTATATAGTGTGGCTGAACGAGCGGTGTACTACTGTTCCCAGCAGACACAGAACAGTACACAGAATGCTATATAGTGTGGCTGAACGAGCGGTGTACTACTGTTCCCAGCAGACACAGAACAGTACACAGAATGCTATATAGTGTGGCTGAACGAGCGGTGTACTACTGTTCCCAGCAGACACAGAACAGTACACAGAATGCTATATAGTGTGGCTGAACGAGCGGTGTACTACTGTTCCCAGCAGACACAGAACAGTACACAGAATGCTATATAGTGTGGCTGAACGAGCGGTGTACTACTGTTCCCAGCAGACACAGAACAGTACACAGAATGCTATATAGTGTGGCTGAACGAGCGGTGTACTACTGTTCCCAGCAGACACAGAACAGTACACAGAATGCTATATAGTGCGGCTGAACGAGCGGTGTACTACTGTTCCCAGCAGACACAGAACAGTACACAGAATGCTATATAGTGTGGCTGAACGAGCGGTGTACTACTGTTCCCAGCAGACACAGAACAGTACACAGAATGCTATATAGTGTGGCTGAACGAGCGGTGTACTACTGTTCCCAGCAGACACAGAACAGTACACAGAATGCTATATAGTGTGGCTGAACGAGCGGTGTACCACTGTTCCCAGCAGACACAGAACAGTACACAGAATGCTATATAGTGTGGCTGAACGAGCGGTGTACCACTGTTCCCAGCAGACACAGAACAGTACACAGAATGCTATATAGTGTGGCTGAACGAGCGGTGTACTACTGTTCCCAGCAGACACAGAACAGTACACAGAATGCTATATAGTGTGGCTGAACGAGCGGTGTACTACTGTTCCCAGCAGACACAGAACAGTACACAGAATGCTATATAGTGTGGCTGAACGAGCGGTGTACCACTGTTCCCAGCAGACACAGAACAGTACACAGAATGCTATATAGTGTGGCTGAACGAGCGGTGTACCACTGTTCCCAGCAGACACAGAACAGTACACAGAATGCTATATAGTGTGGCTGAACGAGCGGTGTACCACTGTTCCCAGCAGACACAGAACAGTACACAGAATGCTATATAGTGTGGCTGAACGAGCGGTGTACTACTGTTCCCAGCAGACACAGAACAGTACACAGAATGCTATATAGTGTGGCTGAACGAGCGGTGTACTACTGTTCCCAGCAGACACAGAACAGTACACAGAATGCTATATAGTGTGGCTGAACGAGCGGTGTACCACTGTTCCCAGCAGACACAGAACAGTACACAGAATGCTATATAGTGTGGCTGAACGAGCGGTGTACCACTGTTCCCAGCAGACACAGAACAGTACACAGAATGCTATATAGTGTGGCTGAACGAGCGGTGTACCACTGTTCCCAGCAGACACAGAACAGTACACAGAATGCTATATAGTGTGGCTGAACGAGCGGTGTACTACTGTTCCCAGCAGACACAGAACAGTACACAGAATGCTATATAGTGTGGCTGAACGAGCGGTGTACTACTGTTCCCAGCAGACACAGAACAGTACACAGAATGCTATATAGTGTGGCTGAACGAGCGGTGTACTACTGTTCCCAGCAGACACAGAACAGTACACAGAATGCTATATAGTGTGGCTGAACGAGCGGTGTACTACTGTTCCCAGCAGACACAGAACAGTACACAGAATGCTATATAGTGTGGCTGAACGAGCGGTGTACTACTGTTCCCAGCAGACACAGAACAGTACACAGAATGCTATATAGTGTGGCTGAACGAGCGGTGTACTACTGTTCCCAGCAGACACAGAACAGTACACAGAATGCTATATAGTGCGGCTGAACGAGCGGTGTACTACTGTTCCCAGCAGACACAGAACAGTACACAGAATGCTATATAGTGTGGCTGAACGAGCGGTGTACTACTGTTCCCAGCAGACACAGAACAGTACACAGAATGCTATATAGTGTGGCTGAACGAGCGGTGTACTACTGTTCCCAGCAGACACAGAACAGTACACAGAATGCTATATAGTGTGGCTGAACGAGCGGTGTACCACTGTTCCCAGCAGACACAGAACAGTACACAGAATGCTATATAGTGTGGCTGAACGAGCGGTGTACCACTGTTCCCAGCAGACACAGAACAGTACACAGAATGCTATATAGTGTGGCTGAACGAGCGGTGTACTACTGTTCCCAGCAGACACAGAACAGTACACAGAATGCTATATAGTGTGGCTGAACGAGCGGTGTACTACTGTTCCCAGCAGACACAGAACAGTACACAGAATGCTATATAGTGTGGCTGAACGAGCGGTGTACTACTGTTCCCAGCAGACACAGAACAGTACACAGAATGCTATATAGTGTGGCTGAACGAGCGGTGTACTACTGTTCCCAGCAGACACAGAACAGTACACAGAATGCTATATAGTGTGGCTGAACGAGCGGTGTACCACTGTTCCCAGCAGACACAGAACAGTACACAGAATGCTATATAGTGTGGCTGAACGAGCGGTGTACCACTGTTCCCAGCAGACACAGAACAGTACACAGAATGCTATATAGTGTGGCTGAACGAGCGGTGTACTACTGTTCCCAGCAGACACAGAACAGTACACAGAATGCTATATAGTGTGGCTGAACGAGCGGTGTACTACTGTTCCCAGCAGACACAGAACAGTACACAGAATGCTATATAGTGTGGCTGAGCGAGGTACACAGAGTGGCAGTAAACAGAATGCTATATAGTGTGGCTGAACGAGCGGTGTACTACTGTTCCCAGCAGTGACACACAATGACTGGGGGGGACCCTGGCTAGCGTGGCTGGAGCGCGAACTACCCTGCCTGCCTACCCAAAGCTAAACCCACAGACAAATGGCGGAGATATGACGTGGTTCGGGTATTTATTTACCCGAACCACGTGACCGTTCGGCCAATCAGAGCGCGTTCGGGTCCGAACCACGTGACCCGTTCGGCCAATCACAGCGCTAGCCGAACGTTCGTGGAACGTTCGGCCATGCGCTCTTAGTTCGGCCATATGGCGAACGGTTTGGCCGAGCACCGTCAGGTGTTCGGCCGAACTCGAACATCACCCGAACAGGGTGATGTTCTGCAGAACCCGAACAGTGGCGAACACTGTTCGCCCAACACTAAATGGCGCAGGTGGAAAACGAAATTTTAATAACGATAAACATTGTTGTCAAACTTGGTTAACAATAAATACAGTTTTAAAAACAGACAGGAGATAATAACTAAGATATTAATGTTAAAAATCATTACGTAATTCAACAATACAGCTTAACCCAACCCTACTCTCACACAGAACCCTCCCTTGGTGGTGCCTAACCCTAACCACCCCCCTGGTGGTGCCTAACCCTAACCCCCCTGGTGGTGCCTAACCCTAACCCCCCTGGTGGTGCCTAACCCTAACCACCCCCCGGTGGTACCTAACCCTAACCACCCCCCTGGTGGTGCCTAACCCTAACCACCCCTCCTGGTGTTGCCTAAAACTAACCGCTGCCCGGGTGGTGCCTAACCCTAACCACCCCCCTGGTGGTGCCTAACCCTAACCACCCCTCCTGGTGTTGCCTAACCCTAACCACCCCCCTGGTGGTGCCTAACCCTAACCACCCCCCTGGTGGTGCCTAACCCTAACCACCCCTCCTGGTGTTGCCTAAATCTAACCGCTTCCCGAGTGGTGCCTAACCATAACCAATCCCCCTTGTGGTGCCTAACCCTAACCACTCCCTCTGCAGAAACATCCTTTTACACATAGAAACGATAATATCTTTGATAATCTAAAATCTGTACATACAATCAAAATAATATGACAAAAACTGTAACGTTGCAAGCTTCTAAAACGATAATATACCTCAAAAATTTTAATGTTCTAATGTTGTTAACGATATTTATCGCGGCACCCTTTTTTCGCCGTATTAACGATAATTGCATTAGAGTCTATGGCGGCACCCTTTTTTGTGCACCCTCAGCCGGCGCCCTTTTTTCCTCCTACCTTCAATTTTTATCTTCTGAAAAACTGATCAGAAAAATTCACTACTCCTGATTGACATACATACAGTATATACAGTATATTAAAAAAAACAACAATCAGATTTCTGACATGAATAGAAAAAAAATTCAATCAATTAGAGTATCAACAGGGATATGTGAGGGAGCAGGCTGGTATTGTACTTTATTTTCTGGTTGAACTAGATGTACGTATGTCTTTTTTCAACCCAAATAACTATGTAACTATGTAACCAATCGTTTTTATTGAATTGGTGTAAAATTTAATCTTTTTATTGGCTATCATTCATAAAGCATTTCTGCATGCGGAAATGCTTAATACCGGTGACTTTACCGACCACTCAGCATAATCCCCATTCATAAAGGCTCTTTCCGCATGAAAAGCTGACAGAGCGATACATTTCCGCCTTGTGCGGAGTTTTTCTAGATTTATCTAGAAAAAGTTACAAACACGTCCATTCATAAAAATTAGAGTAAGCGGTATCCGGAAGGAAAATACCGCTTGCTCGACAGTAGCGATAGGCGGGCGGATTACATATAAATGAATGGGACGGACCTCCCAAGTAGTGTTGGGCGAACATCTAGATGTTCGGGTTCGGGCCGAACAGGCCGAACATGGCCGCGATGTTCGGGTGTTCGACCCGAACTCCGAACATAATGGAAGTCAATGGGGACCCGAACTTTTGTGGTTTGTAAAGCCTCCTTACATGCTACATACCCCAAATTTACAGGGTATGTGCACCTTGGGAGTGGGTACAAGAGGAAAAAAAAATTTAGCAAAAAGAGCTTATAGTTTTTGAGAAAATCGATTTTAAAGTTTCAAAGGGAAAACTGTCTTTTAAATGCGGGAAATGTCTGTTTTCTTTGCACAGGTAACATGCTTTTTGTCGGCATGCAGTCATAAATGTAATACATATAAGAGGTTCCAGGAAAAGGGACCGGTAATGCTAACCCAGCAGCAGCACACGTGATGGAACAGGAGGAGGGTGGCGCAGGAGGAGAAGGCCACGCTTTGAGACACAACAACCCAGGCCTTGCATGAGGACAAGAAGCGTGCGGATAGCATGCTTTGTACCACCATGCAGTCATAAATGTAATAAAGATAAGTGGTTCAATAAACAGGGACCACGCGGCAACGCTAACCCAGCAGCAGCACACGTGATGGAACAGGAGGAGGCGCAGGAGGAGAAGGCCACGCTTTGTGAGACACAACAACCCAGGCCTTGCATGAGGACAAAAAGCGTGCGGATAGCATGCTTTGTACCGCCATGTAGTCATAAATGTAATAAAGATAAGAGGTTCAATAAACAGGGACCACGCGGCAACGCTAACCCAGCAGCAGCAGCAGCAGCAGCACACGTGATGGAACAGGAGGAGGCGCAGGAGGAGAAGGCCATGCTTTGTGAGACACAACAACCCAGGCCTTGCATGAGGACAAAAAGCGTGCGGATAGCATGCTTTGTACCGCCATGTAGTCATAAATGTAATAAAGATAAGAGGTTCCATAAACAGGGACCGGCAACGGTAACCCAGCAGCAGCAGCAGCAGCACACGTGATGGAACAGGAGGAGGCGCAGGAGGAGAAGGCCACGCTTTGTGAGACACAACAACCCAGGCCTTGCATGAGGACAAAAAGCGTGCGGATAGCATGCTTTGTACCGCCATGTAGTCATAAATGTAATAAAGATAAGAGGTTCCATAAACAGGGACCGGCAACGGTAACCCAGCAGCAGCAGCAGCAGCACACGTGATGGAACAGGAGGAGGCGCAGGAGGAGAAGGCCACGCTTTGTGAGACACAACAACCCAGGCCTTGCATGGGGACAAAAAGCGTGCGGATATAGCAGCAATGCTTTTTGCCGCCATGCAGTCATAAATGTAATACAGATGAGAGGTTCAATAAACAGGGACCGGAAACGCTAAACCATCCCAGATGTTCATCGGTCATGTTACTTGGTTGGGGTCTAGGAGTGTTGCGTAGTCGTTTCCAATCCAGGATTGATTCATTTTAATTTGAGTCAGACGGTCTGCATTTTCTGTGGAGAGGCGGATACGCCGATCTGTGATGATGCCTCCGGCAGCACTGAAACAGCGTTCCGACATAACGCTGGCTGCCGGGCAAGCCAGCACCTCTATTGCGTACATTGCCAGTTCGTGCCAGGTGTATAGCTTCATGCCCGGTTTCAGGTCCAGCGGTGCCAGCCACAAATCCGTCTGTTCCTTTATTCCCCTCCAAATTTCCTCCCCTGTGTGCTGCTTATCCCCAAGGCAGATCAGCTTCAGCAACGCTTGCTGACGCATGCCAACAGCTGTGCTGCACTGCTTCCACGATCCTACTGCTGCTGGTGCTGGGTTAGCATTTCCGGATGAGGTACAGCTTTGAGATGCGTTGGAGGAGAAGGAGTCAGAGAGGTAGGTGCTGCTGTTGTTATCCAGCTGTTTGCGGCGTGGGCAACACCCGCGCCGTAGCAGGTGAGGAATCGCTGCCAGGCTCCACAAGGTTCACCCAGTGCGCGGTAAGGGAGATGTATCGACCCTGGCCGAACGCACTCGTCCAGGTGTCAGTGGTGAGGTGAACCTTGCAGGCAACGGCATTCTTCAAGCTTCGGGTTATTTAGCTGACCACGTGCTCATGCAACTCAGGCACTGCAGAGCGCGCAAAGTGGTAGCGGCTGGGAACCACGTAACGTGGGATGGCCACTGACATCATGCCCTTGAAGCTGTTTGTCTCCACCACTCGATATGGCAGCATTTCGCAGGCCAGAAGCTTGGCTATGCTGGCTGGCTGTTACTGCCACGGCCCGGGGGTCATTTGCTGGCAATTTCCTCTTGTGCTCAAACATCTCAGAGACAGACAACTCAACCGTAGCGCTGCACACCGAAGGGCTGTTGGTTGTTGTGTTTGATGAACACTGGGAGACCTCAAGAGCACTAGTCCGGAAAGTGACAGTGTCAGCATCGTCTGATGTTTGTGAATGTTGTGAACCACGCAATGGCTGGGCTACTGCTGCTGCTGAGGCGGGTCTGGTGGTGAGTCTGGTGAACCCAAGGGAGGCAGTGTTGCTGGTGGTACCCTGTCCTGCCGCGTTTGCCCACAGAGTGGGATGTTTGGATAGAATGTGGCGGCTCATGCTGGTGGTGGAGAGGTTGTTAATACTTTTCCCCCTGCTCAGGCGGGTCTTGCACACCTTGCAAATCGCCATGGTAACATCCTCAGTGCAGTCTTCAAAGAAAGCCCAGACTTTAACTGGCTGAGGACTCGGACCTCGTGCGTGATGTGCTGGTGCTGCTTAACCCACTGCTGGACGCTTGAGAGGTCGTCCAAGTAATTATCTGGTCCTGTTCTTTTGGATCTGTGAGGGTTGTTGTCCTGGACAACATGGGCAGTATTGAGTGGGTTTTCTTGGGTGCTCCCCTGTGGCCTGTACGTGAACCGTCAGGGGAAACACCTCTTCCCTTGCCCCTCCCTCTTTCACCGGATTTCTTCCTCATTTCACTTATCCTTAAAGTACACGCTGACTGGCAGCAGTACAGTGGCAGTACAGAAATGCTATACAGTGGTGGGTGAGCGGTGTACCACTATTGTCAGCAGTGACACAGAGCACAATGCTATACAGTGGCGGGTGAGCGGTGTACTACTGTTCCCAGCAGACACAGAGTGGAAGTAAACACAATGCTATATAGTGTGGCTGAGCCGTGTACACAGAGTGGCATTAAACACAATGCTATATAGTCTGCTATATAGTCACCCCGAACAGGGTGATGTTCTGCAGAACCCGAACAGTGGCAAACACTGTTCGCCCAACACTACTGGGAGGGAACGCAGATTTTAGTACCTAAACACACGATACAACATGTTTTCCGGGGTCGGACTCTGAGGCACATACAGATGGTCCCGATCATCATCCTCATCATACAACTCTTCTCCTGAGTCTGACCCACCCACCACCTCTGCCACCCCAACATCCCCAGACACAGACCCCTCATCGTCCTCAATATTAACTTGGGATGCTGGCCTGAGCCAGACCTCCTCCTCCACATCAGGCCCCATCATCTCCTCAATGGCAGCCCTCATTAATCGCTCTGGCGACGGACTGATGGACACAACGTTCTCCTCCGGGGAGGGCTGCTGCTGACCACTGGCTGCTGGGGTGGATGTTATAGCTTGCGTGGGGCGTTGGCTGTTGCTGTTGTTGGGAGTGCTGCTCACAGCGGAGGTCTCTGGGGAACTCATGTTGAGCTCATATAGTGGTTGACGGTGAGTGGAGTATTACTGATCCCAGCAATATACACACTGACTGGCAGAGTACGCAATGCTATATAGTGTGGCTGAGCGGTGTACACAGAGTGGCAGTAAACACAATGCTATATAGTCTGGCTGAGCGAGCGGTGTACTACTGTTCCCAGCAGAATCAGAGTGGCAGTAAACAATGGTATATAGTCTGGCTGAGCGGTGTACACAGAGTGTCAGTAAACAATGGTATATAGTCTGGCTGAGCGGTGTACACACAATGCTATATAGTCTGCTATATAGTGTCAGTAAACAATGGTATATAGTCTGGCTGAGCGAGCGGTGTACTACTGTTCCCAGCAGAATCAGAGTGGCAGTAAACAATGGTATATAGTCTGGCTGAGCGGTGTACACAGAGTGTCAGTAAACAATGGTATATAGTCTGGCTGAGCGAGCGGTGTACTACTGTTCCCAGCAGAATCAGAGTGGCAGTAAACAATGGTATATAGTCTGGCTGAGCGGTGTACACAGAGTGTCAGTAAACAATGGTATATAGTCTGGCTGAGCGGTGTACACACAATGCTATATAGTCTGCTATATAGTGTCAGTAAACAATGGTATATAGTCTGGCTGAGCGAGCGGTGTACTACTGTTCCCAGCAGAATCAGAGTGGCAGTAAACAATGGTATATAGTCTGGCTGAGCGGTGTACACAGAGTTTCAGTAAACAATGGTATATAGTCTGGCTGAGCGGTGTACACAGAGTGTCAGTAAACAATGGTATATAGTCTGGCTGAGCGGTGTACACAGAGTGGCAGTAAACACAATGCTATATAGTCTGGCTGAGCGGTGTACACAGAGTGGCAGTAAACACAATGCTATATACTCTGGCTGAGCGAGCGGTGTACTACTGTTCCCAGCAGACACAGAACAGTAAACAGAATGCTATATAGTGTGGATGAGCGAGCGGTGTACCACTATTCCCAGCAGACACAGAACAGTAAACAGAATGCTATATAGTGTGGCTGAGCGAGCGGTGTACCACTATTCCCAGCAGACACAGAACAGTAAACAGAATGCTATATAGTGTGGCTGAGCGAGCGGTGTACCACTATTCCCAGCAGACACAGAACAGTGAACAGAATGCTATATAGTGTGGATGAGCGAGCGGTGTACCACTATTCCCAGCAGACACAGAACAGTAAACAGAATGCTATATAGTGTGGCTGAGCGAGCGGTGTACCACTATTCCCAGCAGACACAGAACAGTAAACAGAATGCTATATAGTGTGGCTGAGCGAGCGGTGTACCACTATTCCCAGCAGACACAGAACAGTAAACAGAATGCTATATAGTGTGGCTGAGCGAGCGGTGTACCACTATTCCAAGCAGACACAGAACAGTGAACAGAATGCTATATAGTGTGGCTGAGCGAGCGGTGTACCACTATTCCCAGCAGACACAGAACAGTAAACAGAATGCTATATAGTGTGGCTGAGCGAGCGGTGTACCACTATTCCAAGCAGACACAGAACAGTGAACAGAATGCTATATAGTGTGGCTGAGCGAGCGGTGTACCACTATTCCCAGCAGACACAGAGTGGCAGTAAACAGAATGCTATATAGTGTGGCTGAGCGAGGTACACAGAGTGGCAGTAAACAGAATGCTATATAGTGTGGCTGAGCAAGCGGTGTACTACTATTCCCAGCAGACACAGAGTGGCAGTAAACAGAATGCTATATAGTGTGGCTGAGCGAGGTACACAGAGTGGCAGTAAACAGAATGCTATATAGTGTGGCTGAGCAAGCGGTGTACTACTGTTCCCAGCAGTGACACAATGACAGGGGGGACCCTGGCTAGCGTGGCTGGAGCGCGAACTACCCTGCCTGCCTACCCAAAGCTAAACCCACAGACAAATGGCGGAGATATGACGTGGTTCGGGTATTTATTTACCCGAACCACGTGACCGTTCGGCCAATCAGAGCGCGTTCGGGTCCGAACCACGTGACCCGTTCGGCCAATCACAGCGCTAGCCGAACGTTCGGGGAACGTTCGGCCATGCGCTCTTAGTTCGGCCATATGGCCGAACGGTTTGGCCGAGCACCGTCAGGTGTTCGGCCGAACTCGAACATCACCCGAACAGGGTGATGTTCTGCAGAACCCGAACAGTGGCGAACACTGTTCGCCCAACACTACTCCCAAGCAGCATCAGGCAGAGGAGCGCACGGAGGGAATCGGGCAGCTTTTATGTTTCCGCATGTCTTCCGTCACGCTACCGCCAGCTTCCTCCAGAAAACCTCCGCACTTCTACCGCAACAGGCAACTTCTTTATGAATGACCACCCAGAAGTCTTAATTACCGGTTGCGGAGAAGAACGGTGTTTTCCCGCACTACCGACAGCCTCTTTATGAATGATACCCATTGTATGGTGTGTGGCTACCTTTGGTCTTCATTGAATGACACAAAATATATGTTTAAATATATTAAAATACACTTTATGGCAGTAATTTGAGGTCATGTCACCCTTCCTTCTATAGTGCTGTATGTGCTAGTAGACATGTCCTAGCAAATAGATACGATTGCAGCAATCTCATTTTCTCTATCAGATGCCGAGGTTGACAAATGTGTGGAAATGGCATGTAAGAATGTCCCCACGGATGTTAATGACACACATTGCAGTCCAGAACACTGTGGGATGGGGAAGTTCCCTAGTTTCCAGGCTGTGATGTGAATGTTTTGGAGATATAAACTTTAGAGGGTCCTCAGATTGGCGGAGAGGATCATTGGAAGACCCCTCCCGTCACTCGGCCTCCTCCACAACTCCAGACTGCGCTCCAGAGTGCAGTCAGCTCAGAATCCGAATCCGAATTCTTTATTCTCCAAGTGCGACAGGCGCCACACCTGGAATTATTTGTGGACACAGGCGGTTGGCATGGTGCAATAACACCCATCAGGCTGCAGGTTTCGGGGCATCTCCACAGAAATTTGAGGCATAGGAACTCCTTTTTCCCCTCTGCTGTCAACCTCTTGAACTCTCTTCAGGCCCTCCCACCTCTGGCACCCACCCCCATCATTTCCCCTCCCCCTTGGCTGCAGCTGTTGAATTAATAGACTTTCTAGCATAACACTGTGTTCATACTTGCATCCTGCTGTCACTGCTGTTGTCACTTCTGTTCATGCCTTTCGTATTATCTATATTTCTTATTCCTTCTCTTAGCAATTGTATGGGCCAAACCCAATTCAGGGCACGACCCAGTCATGCTTGCCGATTTAAATAATTCTGATTCTGTTTCTGATAAGTGGGTCCAGAAAGCAAGAAGAACAGAGAGAGACCTCAGTTTTAGTTACCAGACAGGGGCAATTTTCTAGGAAGACAGGAAGTAGCAGAGCGTCATGTAACACAATCAGTTAGTAAATAATCTACAATATTGCAAACTTTCTTCTGAATGAAATCAAATTTTAATGAATAAATTTGATACGAGTTCAATACATAATGTCACGATAGTCAATATTCAATTTATTAAAGAGAACCTGTAATTAAAAAATAAAACCTCTGGGCATACTTACCTAAGGAAGGGGAAGCCTCTGGATCCTAACAAGTCTTCCGTTGTCCTCCACTGTCCCTCGATCAAGGCACAGGAGCAGTAGCAGCTCTGCATTCGGGTTAAGGCGGAAATAGCCAAACCCGATCGATCCGCTCTGTTGCGCAGGTGTGAGTCCTTTTGCGCCTGCGCAATAGAGTGGATACGATCTGGTTCAGCTATTTCTGTCTAGTCCGAACGAAGAGCTGCTACTGCACCTGCGCTTGATCCCGGAGAGTTAAATACATCAATCGTTGACAAGCTTGTCAGGGAGGATTCGGGGGAGCCAGCGCTGAATTCCCCGAAGCTACAGGGGAGGGGAAAGCCTCATTGGGACCCTGAGGCTTCCCCCCCCCTCTCGAGGTAAGTACCCCCCAGAGGGATTTTTTTTTTACAGATTCTCTTTAAATAGATTGTGAGCTCTTGTGAGCAAGGCTCTCTATACTGCAGTATAGAGCTCCATGGATATGCCCATATTACCTGGAGCTCCACATTAACCACTTCAGCCTTCAGTCGTTTTCACTTTATGCATCCGAGCAATGTTCACCTCCCATTCATTAGCCTATAACTTTATCACTACTTATCACAATAAACTGATCTATATCTTGTTTTTTCCGCCACCAATTAGGCTTTCTTTGGGTGGTACATTTTGCTAAGAGCCACTTTACTGTAAATGCATTTTAACAGAATAAGAAAAAAACTGAAAAAAAAATATTATTTCTCAGTTTTCAGCCATTATAGTATTAAAATAATACATGGCTATTGTATTTGCACAATTGTCCTGGTTATTACACCGTTTAAATGATGTCCCTATCACAATGTATAGCGACAATATTTTATTTGGAAATTAAGGTGCATTTTATCCATTTTGCATCCATCTCTATTTACAAGCTTATAATTAAAAAAAAAAGAAATATTTCATCTTTAAATTGATATTTAAAAAGTTTAGACCCTTAGGTAAATATTTACGTTTTTTTTAATTGTAATGTTTTTTTTTTTTATTATTAAACATTTTATTTGGGTATTTTTTGGGATGGTGGGATGTATATATTAATTTTTTTATGTAAATATGTGTTGATTTTAATTTTTTTTTACATTTAGATGTATTTTTACTTTTTGGCCACAAGATGGCAGCCATGAGTTTGTTTACATGACGTCACTCTAAGCGTAACATGTACGCTTAGAGGGACGTAGGGGGACACAAGATTCAAAAAAAGCAAGGCTTCCGAGAGAAGCGGTCGCTTTTTCTGCGGGGGAGAGGAATCAACCATTGGGCACCATGGCCCAATTGATTGATTCCTGGGCTAACAATCCACGGCCGGGAGCACAATTGCACGTGCGCGATTGGCCATGGCCTCCTGGACGTAGCTGCTTAATGCTTAAATGGTTAATCATCATCTTAGTCTTCATCATCAGTTGGTTTCTAACTTTGTAATATAAAAGAACTTTGGGTTTTATAATGCAGCTGCTTATATTATCTTTCCTTTTATCCGGTTTTGACCACAAATAACATCTACAAACCTCACATCAGCCCATAAATTGCAGACTGATGCCTTCATTCAGTGGTCGGGATCTGGTCACTGGAGATCCAGGCAGGCAATAAATGTTTGGAGACCATACAGGCTTCCTTACCACCTTTCCTCCAAGAAAGCTACGTTAGTTAAGGAAAATGTCTTTCGTGAAACAAGGTGGACCTTTCCAGGAGATATTTTATTATTTGTTGAAAGATGCAATTGGGGGCGATTCATTAAATTGCCGTAAGCAGAATAACTTGAGTACAAGCGTAGAGCACAATGAGTAGAAGTAGAAAGCATTGCAGGTAACGTACCACGTGACACTCTACTCATCGTGCAGTAAGACTTTACCCATATTAATCTGATTACTGCAGTTTAGTGAATATACCTCCTTACGTGATAATGATAAAGTTGATGGGTCTCCTAAGCATGGCTATCAGCTTCTGCTCAATTCCTCTGGTCTTGATGCCGTAGATGATCGGGTTCATCATAGGAGGCACAATAACGTACAGGTTGGCCAGTAGGATGTGGAATAGAGTTGGGCCGAACCTCCGATTTTCGGTTCGCGAACCGGGTTCGCGAACTTTCGCGAAAGGTTCGGTTCGCGTTAAAGTTCGCGAACCGCAATAGACTTCAATGGGGATGCGAACTTTGAAAAAAAAAAATAATTATGCTGGCCACAAAAGTGATGGAAAAGATGTTTCAAGGGGTCTAACACCTGGAGGGGGGGATGGCGGAGTGGGATACATGCCAAAAGTCCCCGGGAAAAATCTGGATTTGACGCAGAACAGGTATGCAGTGGCGGGTTCACTTAACTGCACAGGTATGCGCACTGATGCGGTGGGTTCACTGAACAGAACAGGTATACAGTGGCGGGTTCACAGAACAGGTATGCAGTGGCGGGTCCACTGAACAGAACAGGTATGCAGTGGCGGGTTCACTAAACAGAACAGGTATACAGTGGCGGTTCACTAAACAGAATAGGTATGCAGTGGCGGGTCCACTGAACAGAACAGGTATACAGTGGCGGTTCACTAAACAGAACAGGTATGCAGTGGCGGGTCCACTGAACAGAACAGGTATGCAGTGGCGGGTTCACTTAACTGCACAGGTATGCGCACTGATGCGGTGGGTTCACTGAACAGAACAGGTATACAGTGGCGGTTCACTAAACAGAACAGGTATGCAGTGGCGGGTCCACTGAACAGAACAGGTATGCAGTGGCGGGTTCACTTAACTGCACAGGTATGCGCACTGATGCGGTGGGTTCACTGAACAGAACAGGTATACAGTGGTGGGTTCACAGAACAGGTATGCAGTGGCGGGTCCACTGAACAGAACAGGTATGCAGTGGCGGGTTCACTAAACAGAACAGGTATACAGTGGCGGTTCACTAAACAGAACAGGTATGCAGTGGCGGGTCCACTGAACAGAACAGGTATGCAGTGGCGGGTTCACTAAACAGAACAGGTATACAGTGGCGGTTCACTAAACAGAACAAGTATGCAGTGGCGGGTCCACTGAACAGAACAGGTATGCAGTGGTGGGTTCACAGCACAGGTATGCAGTGGTGGGTTCACAGCACAGGTATGCAGTGGTGGGTTCACAGAACAGGTATGCAGCCAGACAGGAACAAGCTAAGCCTAACTAATCTTTCCCTGAGAGACAGTCTGCAGCAGCTCGCCCTACTCTGACTAATGCAGGCACACGAGTGGCCGTAATGGCCGCCGCTGCCTGCCTTATATAAGGGGGGGTGGGGCTCCAGGGGCTAGTGTAGCCTAATTGGCTACACTGGGCCTGCTGACTGTGATGTAGAGGGTCAAAGTTGACCCTCCATGTGCATTATGGGGCGAACCGAACTTCCGCAAAGGTTCGCCTGCGGGACGCGAACGCGAACCACTGAAGTTCGCATGGAACCGTTCGCAGGCGAACCGTTCGGCCCAACTCTAATGTGGAACTGAAGAGACACATATTTATGTCCAACTCTGTGAGCGATGAAAGAGAAGAAGGCAGGCGTGTAGAAGAGGATAATGACACAGATGTGGGACACACAAGTGTTGAAGGCTTTGAAACGGGCTTTTGAGGTCCGAAGCCTCAGAACAGCTGTGATAATAGCAACATAGGACACAAAAATAAGGGTGAGGTCAAGACCAGAGGCAATGGCAGCTATCACCAAACCGTACACCACATTGACCGTGATGCTCACAGACGCTAATGTGGCCACAGACATGTGCTCGCAGTAGGTGTGGCCTATCACATTGCTTTGTTGGAACGACAGTCTGTCAAGAAGAAAAGTAAATGGTAATACAAATAAAATATTTCTAAACAGAGTAAACATGGCTGTCTTTCTAATAAAAGAACCAGTGACGGTCAATGTGTAGTTTAATGGGTGACATATTGCGCAGTAGCGGTCGTACGCCATGGAGAGCAAGATGGCTGATTCCGCCCCAAAAAGAAAATGAATGAAGAAAACCTGAGTGAGGCATCCATAGAAAGAAATCTCATAAGAACTGACCAGGAATATGCTGAGGGTTTTTGGGATGGCGGTTGAGCTCAAGAAGACATCAGAAATGGACAACATCATGAGGAAGATGTACATGGGCTGGTGGAGACTCTCATTGGTGGAGATGACCAGGACCATGATGGAGTTCCCCAGAAGAGACAGGACATACATGATGGAGAACAGGATGGAGAGCAGGAGATAAGAGTCCTCCAGACCAGGAATTCCCATCAGAAGGAAATAGTCAGGGTGGAAACATGTAGAATTTGTCATCATTTGGACAACTTGGGTATCTGTGTCAGAAAAAAAATAACTGTCAGTCCCCTAATAAAATGCAAACCATACTTTCCTGTTTCATAGGCCCACGTGCAATTCACTTTTTCAGCTGAGATTTCTCCCAGGTGATATTTTCTCAACTTGTAAATAAAATGCCCTTTAAAGGGACTCAGAGCTCTGAATAAAAACAAAATTGGTATTCACCTGGGGCTTTCTGCAGCCCACCATAGGTCGGGAGGTCCCACGGCGTCCATCTGGCTCTTCTCCCAGGACCTGGCCAGGCCAGAAATGGCTGCCCTGCGGCTCCCAGCGACACTAGGCCTGAGTGTTGGGCTGCTCTTCCTTAAACGTCACGGCTGTCGTCACCACGCTGGCCGCCTCACGTCATCACGGCAGCCGTTTGATAGTACTGCGCATGCGCGGTTTAATCATGCATGCGTAGTAGTGTCACGCCGGCCGCAGACGGCGTGGTGATGACAGCCGTGACATTTAAGGAAGAGGAGCCCGACACTCAGACCCAGTGTCGCCGTGTGCCACCGGGCAGCCATTTCTGGACAGGCCCAGGGTTAAGAGCCAGATGGATGCCGTGGGACCTCCCGACCTACGGTGGGCTTCAAAAAGCCCCAGGTGAATACCAATTTCGTTCATATTCAGAGCTCAGAGTCCCTTTAAATCACCAATAAGTAAGAAAATATTCAAAATAATTTTGACAGTACTTTTTCACCTACTTTTGGTACTCTTTCAACTGCAGAGTGCTTAAAAATTATTTTAAACACTACATGAAAAATATCTCCTAGGAGAAAACTCAGGAAAAAAGTTAATTGCATATGGGCCCTAATGTCCAAACCAAAGGAATGTCCTGCAAAAAAGCTCAGCGAATATTTACCACAAAACATCTCACATTTTGCATCCTGAAGTATGAAGAACACGACATTTTTAAAATACATTTCGCTGCAGAAAAAAAAAATTATACAGTATTTTTTTTTTTTTCAATTAAGATGCTCTGGCCCGAATGCAATTACCGTATATACTCGACTATAAGTCGAGAAATTTAGGTCTGATCTACTTTTGTGAAGTAGGGGGGTCGACTTATACTCGCATCATACCTAAATTTCTGACTTGTAGCTGAGTATCAAGTGCCCCCTCTACTCTGCATTTGCTCCATTCTGCCACCCTAGTGCTGCCATCCAGCCAGATTGTGTGTCCCTGTTTTACTCAGATGCCTGGGTCACTATAATGCAGCTCCCCCCTGCAAGCTGTAAAATGGACTAACCCCCGCTCTGACAGCACGTGGTGCTAAACAGCCGGCTGGGGTAGGAGCTGCTCAAAGTCCTGTTATAATGTGTGCCTCCTTACTGCTCTAACCCCCGCTGGCTGCTCGTAAATCCTCCTCTGTTCTGGCCACAGATCACTGTCCTCCCTGGTGCCTGCAGCTCCCCTTCACTACACACAGGCTGGGCTGCCCTGCGTAGTGACGAATGAGGAAGTGAAGGAGGGGATCAGAGCGATGGGACACGCTGGATGGGAGCTGAAGCCAGCGTGTTCCAGGGTGCCTGGGAGTTTTAGCTGCATCCACACTGGGGAATTCACTAAGGCCTTGTTCACATCTGCTGCGCTGAAAAACGTGTGAAAGCGCGTGGTAAAAAACGCATGCGCTTGTGCGCGCTTTAGTGCGTGTTTCTGTGCGTTGCGCTGCGCTTCTTTAAAGCACGTTTTGCTTATTGTAGCAGTAGCAGTTGTCTATGCATTTCTGTGCGTTGAGCTGGAAAGCGCACATCAATGCAAGTGAATGGGTGCGCTTTTTTAGCGCATAGAAGCGCTTACAAGCGCATAGAAGCGCATGTGTTTTTTACCCCTAAGTGGAGAAAAAAATACATTTACATAGAAAAACAAAGTTTTATTGACAACTGCTACTGCTACAATAAGCAAAACGTGCTTTAAAGAAGCGCAGCGCAACGCACAGAAACACGCAATAAATCGCGCACAAGCGCATGCGTTTTTTACAACGCGCTTTCACACGTTTTTCAGCGCAGCAGATGTGAACGAGGCCTAACGCTGCTCAGCACAGCGCATAGATGTGAACCAGCTACATTTAGCTACATGGGAAAATAAATACCTTGCTGATCGCACAGGGCAGTGCGCTGTAAAAAGCGCACAGAAACGGCCCTGATGTGAACGAGGCCTAACAGCTGACACTGGCCCACCCTGCATCTGAATGGTAAAGTTGACAGAGCTGTTTACACAGCCCTGAGCACTCAGGCTGGAAACTGTTTTTTTTTTTTTGTTTTGTTGTTGCTTTGAAGTGCAGGACTGGCCTTATCTTCCCTGTCAGCTCCTGTACAGTGTGCTGGTGATTGTTTGAAGCAATTAACTCCTTATGATCTGCAAGCATGTTTCCAACACTACTGCTGCTGTTAATGTTATGTATTAACACATTAACAGCAACACAGTGTGGGGAACATGCATTGAGATCATGCAGAGTTGCTCCATGTATCTTGCCTTATAAATGCCCATTGTTAACCTTATTTATCACTTACTATACTGACAGAAGGTTTGGACTTGACCACAACTTTGCTGGGTAGACTTTTATTTGAGATATTAAAGAGAACCCGAGGTGGGTTTGAAGAATATTATCTGCATACAGAGGCTGGATCTGCCTATACAGCCCAGCCTCTGTTGCTATCCCAAACCCCACTAAGGTCCCCCTGCACTCTGCAATCCCTCATAAATCACAGCCACGCTGCTGACAAACTGCTTGTCAGAGCTGGCTGTGTTTATCTCTATAGTGTCAGTCTGCTGCTCTCCCCGCCTCCTGCAGAACTCCAGTCCCCGCCTGCATCCCTTCCCTCCCTGCTGATTGGAGGGAAGGGATGGGGGCAAGGACCGGAGCTATGCAGGAGGCGGGGGAGCAGCTGAGACTGACACTACAGATGTAAACACAGCCTCACAGCACGGCTGTGATTTATGAGGGATTGCAGAGTGCAGGGGGACCTTAGTGGGGTTTGGGATAGCAACAGAGGCTGGGCTGTATAGGCAGATCCAGCCTCTGTATGCAGATAACATTCTTAAACACACCTCGGGTTCTCTTTAAAAAATACCAGATTAAGAGGGTCAAATATTGGGGTCGACTTATATACGAGGTCGACTTGTATTCGAGTATATATGGTAAGCTTTCTTCTAAGTGATATTTTCAAACTCCACCATCCAGCAAGCAAGACAATGCTCAAAATTATTTTGATAGTACCTGACCACCTACTTTTTGGTACATTTTCAATTGCAAAGTGCTGACGAGTTGTTCTAAATGGAAGATGAAAAATTATCTACTGAGAGAAAACTCAGGAGAAAAAATTAATTGCATACAGGCCTCTGTTTTTGGCTCATACTTATCTTAATACATATTTATTGGCCATATGCAATTAGCTTTTTCTCCTAAGTTTTCTCCTGGGAGATACATTTTTATCTTCTGTTTAAAATAACTCTTTAGCACTCTGCAATGGAAAAAGTACTAAAAAGGAGGTAAAAAAGTACTATCAAAATTATACTGAGTATTTTCTAACTGCTTGCTGGTGACTTAAAAGGGTAGCAGGAAAAAAGGGCGCCGGATGAGGGTGGCCGAAAAGGGCGCCGCCAAAGACTCTAATGCAATTATCGGTAACATTGCCGAAAAAAGCAGAAAAAAGGGCACCACGATAAATATATTTAACAACATTAGAACATCACAGTTT
Organism: Hyperolius riggenbachi; assembly: GCF_040937935.1. Classification (NCBI taxonomy): domain Eukaryota; kingdom Metazoa; phylum Chordata; class Amphibia; order Anura; family Hyperoliidae; genus Hyperolius; species Hyperolius riggenbachi. Next base: position 15,150,957 of record NC_090647.1, on the reverse strand, counting down.
TTGAAGTATGTTATCGTTTTAGAAGCTTGCAGCATTACAGTTTTTGTCATATTATTTCATTTTTATGTACAGATTTTACGTTATCAAAGATATTATTGTTTCTATGTGTAAAAGGGTGTTTCTGCAGAGGGAGTGGTTAGGGTTAGGCACCACCCAGGGGGTGGTTAGGGTTAGGCACTACCAGGGGGGTGGTTAGGGTTAGGCACCACTGCGGGGGTGGTTAGGGTTAGGCACTACCAGGGGGGTGGTTAGGGTTAGGCACCACTGTGGGGGTGGTTAGGGTTATGCGCCACCAGGGGCGTGGTTAGATGTAGGCGCCACCAGGGGAGGGTTCTGTGCGAGGGTAGGGTTGGGTTAAGCCGTATTGTTGAATTACGTAATGATTTTTAACGTTAATATCTTTTTGTTATTATTTCCCGTCTGTTTTTACAACTGTATTTATCGTTAACCAAGTCTGACAACAATGTTTAACGTTACCAGATTTCGTTATCCACCGGCGCCATTTTGTTCTCCAGCCGGGCCCTTTTTCATGGCACCCTTTTTTCATGCACGCCAAGGCATTTTATGGGGCAGGACGCTCCGCTCTGACCACGCCCCTTAGAGACGCTCCCTCCCACCCCACAGTCTTCGGTAGAGGTTTTCAGTATATGAGGAGCACATGCAGCTTCCGCTCGGCACAGAGGCGCTGCACCAGTTTGCACGATGTCTAAGGAAAGATTATAATTGCAACTTATACGTATATATGTGCAGACTTTGGAAGATAAGTCTATACATACAGAAAGGCATGTATGTGTTACGGCCAGAACCCGAAGTTTGGCCAGAACTAGAAGTGGCCGGCCACTTCGGGTTCTGGCCGGCCAATGTGCGAACTGGCCGCTGCGCTGCGGCCAATGTGAGAAATGCAACAATTCCTGTAAGGTTAATGGTATGTTGTGGCCGCAGCGCAGCGGGCAAATGTATCACATCTTACTTTATTCAATGAAATTAAGCCACCCGGCTTTTTTTCTGCCTCTCTCCTCCCCCCGCCTCTCTCTCCCCTTCTCTTATGGCCAGCCGGAGGGGACACGCGTGTCCCCGGGAGTCGTTCGTCGCGGCAGGAGAGCAGAGCAGGGAGAGGCTGCAGACATTGCTTCTGCCAGCACCCGCTCTGCAAGAACGGCAGGATTCCCCTGCCGCGACGAACGACTCTGCCCATAGGAGAGCGAGAGAGGCGGGGGGGGGGGGGAGGAGAGAGAGGCGGGGGGGAGGAGAGAGAGGCGGGGGGGAGGAGAGAGAGGCGGGGGGGGAGGAGAGAGGCAGAGAAAAAGCGGGCGGCTTAATTTCATTGAATAAAGTAAGATGTGTGATACATTTGCCCGCTGCGCTGCGGCCACAACATAACATTAACCTTACAGGAATTGTTGCATTTCTCACATTGGCCGCAGCGCAGCGGCCAGTTCGCACATTGGCCGGCCAGAACCCGAAGTGGCCGGCCACTTCTAGTTCTGGCCAAACTTCGGGTTCTGGCCGTAACATATGCACTAGTTAAGCACTTTAAGTTGTAACTTTCCTGTTATTCATTGGACACAGGCAGGCATGATAGTTAAATATATAAACTAAGTGTTGTATATAAAACATGACTCATGCAACCAGGCCTAATGCACCAGGCCTTAGGCATGCAACTGACTGGGAGGACTTGTAAAACTCTTCTGACAGAAGCATTGTGTAGATAAGAAACATTACTAGGAGGTAGAGTTGGGCGAACAGTTCGGGTGTGTTAGCCGAACTGCAGCCGAACTGTTCGGCTGCCCAACCTGTCATTTGGCTGTGGCTCTTACTACTTCCGGGTCGCAATGACCCGGAGTAGTACGTCTGCGCTGGCCCGGCGGAGCGTGTCCTAGATCGCGCAGAGAGTGCTCGGCAACGGGAGCGTGATCTAGGACGCGATCCGCCGGGCCAGCGCAGACGTACTACTCCGGGTCATTGCGACCCGGAGTAGTAAAAGCCACAGCCACATGACAGGTTGGGCAGCCGAACAGTTCGGCTGCAGTTCGGCTAACACAGCCGAACTGTTCGCCCAACTCTACTAGGAGGTAGTAATGAGCTGAAATTTCACATTTTCGAGAATTACAACACAAAATTTGCAATTACAAGAAATAATTATCAGAAAATGTGTTATTCATAATTTCATTTTTTTTTTTTATTTTGTGTCATAATTTTGCATTAATTCATAATTTCATGTTTAATTTCGTGTTGCCCATAATTTTTTAATTTCTTGTAAAACAATAAAATTGCACGAAATTATGAAATTGTGGGAAAAACAAGTTCATAATTTCGTGGTACATGAAAACTCCTCCCGAAAAATACTCGTAATTCAGGAAATACATTGTACGTATATTTTCAAAATCAAAAGAAACAAAATCAAATAAAACTTTAGCAAATATTCAAGCTCAAAACTGAAAGCGGTGTGCATGCTATAAATATATAAGATAATAATACGTACAGCAGCTACTCCCCTCTATATGTCACAGTGAGGGTGGATGGGCTCGAGAGGGAATCAGTCTGATGGTTTCTCTCTTCTGGTGCTGATGACATGTTCAGATTCCTTCAGATTACTCTTCCATGACCAGTAGTGTGTCCTTCTTCCTGCCTGGTATAGAAATCATCTCAGGCGAGGCAGAGGACCATCTGGAGGACACACAGCAGAGTCAGTCCTTATCTACTGGAGGACCCAAGTCTCCTGATAGAGGGAATTCACCTGAGGTGCAGAAGATGAACTCTGCACTCATTATTTTAAGTTGTAAAGCAGGTGGACAAAAGACCTCTAGGCCAAAAATAGATAATAGACACCCAGGAGCCTTTCAGTCCAGAGTTATAAACAACAACAACAAAACATTTGTAAAGCGTTTTTCTCCCATGGGACCCAAGGCACATAAGCTTGTCTCAGGTCAGTACAGTGATGTGTACGGGGAAACAATTATGAGATCATAAATACCAGACTAAACAGGTGGCTTTTCAGTTTTTATTTGAACTTATCCAGGGTTGGAGTTGCCTTGGTTAAGTTTGGCAAGGCATTCCACAGGGTAAGGGCAGCATGACAGAAAGATCTGGCTCCAAAGGTTTTTAGTTAGACTCTGGGGATGGTCAAGTTATTAGATCCTGTTGATCTGCGGTTGTGGAAAGTTGCAACAAATCCATCAGGTATCCGGGGCCTAGGTCGTGTAGGGATTTGAATGTTAGCATGACAATTTTTAAAAAGGATTCTCCATTTTATGGGTAGCCAGTGTTGTGAGCGATGGATTGGTGTTATGTGGCAATGCCGGGGTCGGCTTGTTTACGGTCTTGCGGCAGCGTTCTGTACTAGCTGCGGGTGGTGTAGGTCTTTATTTGGAAAGCCTGAATAGAGCACATTGCAGTAGTCCAACTGTGATGTGATGAAGGCTTGACTAGGGTTGGAAGATCCTCTGAAGGAATGAGTTGCTTCATTTTTGCAATGTTCCTTAGGTGAAAAAAGGAATGTTTCTCCACAGCTGAGATTTGATTCCCCATCAATCAATAAACCCAAACATTGCACAGTATTCCCTACCCTCAGTGGTGTTGTCTGTGTCTGGAACTGCTTTGCTGTTAGGCGCTGGCCTCCGATGACAAGAACCTCAGTTTATGTCAGCATTTAGCTTAAAGGAGTTATCAGCCAAAAATTAACCAAATAAGCGCTACTTACCTGGGGCTTCCTCCAGCCCCAAGCCAGAACTACTACCACCTGCGCAGTCCGCTCCAATCCACGTGGCGGTAATTGACAGCGCAGCTCACGCAGGCGCAGTACAAGCCGACCTGGAGGTCGCCCTGACGTCATCGCCGGGGACCCGGCGGGAGCTGCGGCGAACGGCTGCATGCAGAGCTGCGGCGAGGGACATGCTGGGAGCTTGGGGCTGGAGGAAGCCCAGGGTAAGTAGCTCTTATTTGGTTAATTTTTCGCTGATAACCCCTTTAAGCCAGTTTTCATCCATCCACTCCTGAAGCTCAGCTAAGCATGTGTTTATTTTCAGAATGGCGCCTGTCTTGTCTGAATCTCCCACCAGAAACAAGCATTCAGCTAATCCAGTCAGACTTCAGAGTACTTGACCTTCATACTTGTTCGGGGTCTATGGCTAAAAGTATTGGAGGCAGAGGAACAGCAGGACAGCCAGGCAATGTGCATTGTTTAAAAGGAAATAAATATGTCAGCTCCTATATCCCTCTCAGTTCAGATGTGCTTTAACTATAAAGTTAGACTCTTTCTTCTTGTTGGCGATGCGCCCAACCAGATGACTGCTATGCTTATGTTTGGTGCTTTAGCTTGCAGATACAGTTGATAAAATCTAAGGCTGACTCCCTTTTTTTTACTATTTCTGATCTGCACTTTCTCCTAACATACTTTGCTTGCAGTGTGGTTAAGAACCTAATCACCCAAAACAGGGGCTCACAGATGGTACCCATCCATCTGGCAACAAAGGTTCCCTGAACTTCTAGAACTTGACATCCCCTCTGTCTTACTTCCCTCCTGAATTTTACACTCTGAGGCCCGCTTCACATTGGCAGCCTGCGTTTAAGTTGCGGTGCGATCGAATGATCGATCGAATGATCGCATGATTGCACCACAATGCTAAAAACAGGCTTTGGAGTTACCGGTTCTAATGCGCGGTGATGTAACTTACACGCCAAACTATAAGTGAGACTCTCTAGCGCTCACTTCCTGTGTCGGAAATACCAATTTCAAGTAAGTGTATTGAGAAAAAAATACGCTTTTGCGTAAGCGCACTGACTGCGACACAAAACAGTTTAAAATATCTCCGGCGCAATTAACTTGCATGGCTTCCGGTCAACGCACATAACAGCGGACGTCGATCTATAACCTGCTGATGCTTTTTGCGTCAGATGCTATACTTCATCGCATCAGATATGAAACGCCCCATAGACTTTCATTGCTTTAGTGTTACCCTACGGTAAAAAAACACTACACAATGAAAACATCCCAGTGTGATAGGTACCTGATAGATTAGAAGATGGATTAACCTGGCCAGATGTTTCTGAGGAGAAACCGAAATCAACAAAACTCAACCTAAATCAGATCTTCTTCACATCGGTCGACAAGCTATTCGGAAAGCTACTGATCTTCTCTTTTATTTCTCTTTCTTTCTCACCTTTCAAGGGGCTTCTTTATATCTATCTATATCTCTTGCTCTGGTGCTCATATGTTATGTTTTTTTTTTATTTGGATTTTCTCCCTATTTTTCTTTTCTTCCTTCCCATTCTTTACTATTTCTATTTCTTGCTCTACTTTATATACCGTATATACTCGAGTATAAGCCAAGTTTTTGGGACCAAAAAAGTGTCCCAAAAGTGGGGGTCTCGGCTTATACTCGAGTCGCTAACTCGATTAGTGCAGGCTCTCCCCGCCCGCTGGAACTGTGCTGTCTTAGGCTGTGCTGTCTCCCCCCCCCCCCCCGAGCTGCGTGTAGTGTGTGCCGCCCCGCTGGAGCTGTGTGCTGTGCTGTCTGTGCCGGCATTTAATATCCTCCTTCTTTGCTGAAGCTACGTGATCCGATGTCACCCGCCGGACCTGTGTGCGGTGTGGAAAGCTGTTTGCGCCAGCATTTATTTCTCTGCCCCAGTCATGTGTTCGGCTGTCCCCCGCCAGAGCGCTGTATTCATCTGTGCGCTGCTGCAAGCATGTACCCCTAAGCTGCAGCGGTGTGAAATTATATTACAATTTGCAGAGTCCTCACTCCAGGATTCATTTTTGCCTCCTCTGTCCATCTCATCTCATCAATATATATTGCCATACAGTAGGTGCTTCACTTACTACCCTCGGCCTATACACGGGTCTGTTATTTTTCCCAGTTTTTTTAGGTAAAAGTTTGGGGGGTCGGCTTATACTCTGGTCGGCTTATACTCGAGTATATACCGTACCATATTTTTCTGACTATAGGATGCCCTTTTTCTCAGTGTGTCTTATAGTCAGAATAATACATATTTGGACCCGTGCCAAGTTGTTAGCCCCCTGTGTCTGTCCCGGTTTCCTCCATCCCCCTGTGTCCTCTGTCCCCCTGTGTCTGTCTCTCTGTGTCCTCGTTCCCTCTTTGTCTGCCCCCCTGTGTCCTTCATCCCCCTGTGTCTGTACCCCTGTGTCCTTGGTCCCACTGTGTCTCTTTCCTTGTGTCCTCCAGCCCCCTGTGTCTGTCCCCATGTGTTCTCTGTCCCTGTGTCCTACAGTGTCTGGTGTCCCCCTTCATATGTCACGTCTTTTCTGTTCCCCGATGTACATCTATACATCGAAACCACGCCAGTCCTCTCTAAGGATCAGACTGCCCCAGACTGTCAATCACAACCACTCACTGCTTCCTGCTAGATTCTTAATAGGAGCCGATGGTCTCGAGGGCAGGACCACAGCTCTATCATTGGGGCAAATCACTACACTCCCAGCGGGAGGGAGTGCAGGGAGCTGTGTTCCCACCGTCGAGACCATCAATTCCTATTAAGAGAAGTGAGCAGGGAGCAGTGAGTGGTTGTGATTGGTAGTTGGCTCCCCAAAGACTACTTCCTTAGATCGGTGCAGTGGAGCGGCATGACTGCTATGTAAATATGTGCATCAGGGGACATAGGAAGGGGGCACGGGGACATTGGAGGGACAGAGGAAAATACAGGGGGACACGAGAGGTACAACATAATAATTAGGTGAAAAGGTCCATAAGACGCCCCGGCACCATGATAGACACACCAGGTTGAGATTATTTTTTCCCCCTGGTTTTTGTCCTCTAAAGCTAGGTGCATCTTATAGTCCAGAGCGTCCTATAGTCCAAAAAATACGGAATACTTATTTTGCAAACTTTGATGTGCCATCAAGCCTAATGCTATGAGCGTTTGGATGGTGTAATGGTTAAGGGCTCTGCCTTCGGCACAGGAGAGCTGCATTCAAATCTCGGCTCTGCCTGTTCAGTAAGCCAGCACCTATTCAGTAGGAGACCTTGGGCAAGTCTCCCTAACACTGCTACTGCCTATAGAGAGCGCTCTAGTGGCTGCAGCTCTGGCGCTTTGAGTCCGCCAGGAGAAAAGCGCGATATAAGTGTTCATTGTTTGTTGTTTGTTTGCATTAAAAGTAAAAAAAAAAATACTGAATGGAAATGGTAAATTTGGCCAATCATTTGCCAATCTAAATTGGATGTGTGTCCCAGGCTTTAAGGTGGCCACACACCATAAAAATGAAAAGATCCAATTTTACACCAATTCGATAAATTAGATCAGTTGTACCGAAAAAAAAGATTAGATTGCACATGTTGGAAAATTCAGACCAATTTTTTTTTTTTGGTCACAAACTCTCAGTAGAATTGGAGACTTACAGGTCCTTCTCAAAAAATTAGCATATTGTGATGAAGTTCATTATTTTCTGTAATGTACTGATAGACATTAGACTTTCATATATTTTAGATTCATTACACACAACTGAAGTAGTTCAAGCCTTTTATTGTTTTAATATTGATGGTTTTGGCATACAGCTCATGAAAACCCAAAATTCCTATCTCAGAAAATTAGCATATCATGAAAAGGTTCTCTAAACGAGCTATTAACCTAATCATCTGAATCAACTAATTAACTCTAAACACCTGCAAAAGATTCCTGAGGCTTTTAAAAACTCCCAGCCTGGTTCATTACTCAAAACCGCAATCATGGGTAAGACTGCCGACTTGACTGCTGTCCAGAAGGTCATCATTGACACCCTCAAGCAAGAGGGTAAGACACAGAAAGAAATTTCTGAATGGAAAGGCTGTTCCCAGAGTGCTGTATCAAGGCACCTCAGTGGGAAGTCTGTGGGAAGGAAAAAGTGTGGCAGAAAACGCTGCACAACTGGAAGAGGTGACCGGACCCTGAGGAAGATTGTGGAGAAGGACCGATTCCAGACCTTGGGGGACCTGCGGAAGCATGGGACTGAGTCTGGAGAAGAAACATCCAGAACCACCATGTACAGGCGTGTGCAGGAAATGGGCTACACGTGCCGCATTCCCCAGGTCAAGCCACTTTTGAACCAGAAACAGTGGCAGAAGCGCCTGACCTGGGCTACAGAGAAGCAGCACTGGACAGTTGCTCAGTGGTCTAAAGTACTTTTTTCAGATGAAAGCAACTTTTGCACGTCATTCGGAAATTAAGGTGCCAGAGTCTGGAGGAAGACTGGGGAGAGGGAAATGCCAAAATGCCTGAAGTCCAGTGTCAAGTACCCACAGTCAGTGATGGTCTGGGTGCCATGTCAGCTGCTGGTGTTGGTCCACTGTGTTTTATCAAGGGCAGGGTCAATGCAGCTAGCTATCAGGAGATTTTGGAGCACTTTATGCTTCCATCTGCTGAAAAGCTTTATGGAGATGAAGATTTCATTTTTCAGCACGACCTGGCACCTGCTCACAGTGCCAAAACCACTGGTAAATGGTTTACTGACCATGGTATTACTGTGCTCAATTGGCCTGCCAGCTCTCCTGACCTGAACCCCATAGAGAATCTGTGCGATATTGTGAAGAGAAAGTTGAGAGACGCAAGACCCAACACTCTGGATGAGCTTAAGGCCGCTATCGAAGCATACTGGGCCTCCATAACACCTGAGCAGTGCCACAGGCTGATTGCCTCCATGCCACGCCACATTGAAGCAGTCATTTCTGCAAAAGGATTCCCAACCAAGTATTGAGTGCATAACTGAACATAATTATTTGAAGGTTGACTTGGTCGGATGAAATATGCTAATTTTTTGAGATAGGAAATGTGGGTTTTCATGAGCTGTATGCCAAAATCATCAATATTAAAACAATAAAAGGCTTGAACTACTTCAGTTGTGTGTAATGAAACTAAAATATATGAAAGTCTAATGTTTATCAATACTTTACAGAAAATAATGAACTTTATCACAATATGCTAATTTTTTTTAGAAGGACCTGTATATCGGCCCAGCAAGGGTAATAGGCTTCATCAGATAGCTCTTAGAGCTGGGCCTTGAATTCACATCATGGTTTGCTTGAAAAGGAGAATGGAATTAGAATAAAAGGGAAAGCGTAAGACAGAAAAAAAGATCCGTAGCCAGCGAAAAGAGTGAGTAGAAAGAGAAGAAAAGAAGTGAGAAAAGGTGAAGACGGGAAAGAGTTAGGAAGAAAAGAAAACAGTGAAGAGGAATAGCATGCTTACAACCCCCTGCCCCCCTCCCCCCCCCCCCCCCCCCCCTCAAGGAGAGAGGAACAAGAAGAGAGAGAGCTGAGTGAGCTGTGAATAATTTTTGTTTCAGTTACTTATTGTATCCCAGATATTTTGGGTGTTTTCCCACCTGGCACTAGCAGGACCAGTATAGTTAGTTTCTATTTTTAAAAGTTTGTAGAATTCGTTCTGCCATACCTTAACATCTGGCACCATTTTAGTTCCCCATTTCTCATGAATTACTTTCTTAGCTGCCAGGCTGCAGATATAGAGGAGATCCTGATCTATGGTAAGATGTTCGCTAATCTCAACACCTAGAAGGACCATATCATTCTTTAAGGCAAAGCCCTCACAGGCAGCCCGGTTCAATACCATCTCGACATACTTCCAAAAACCCTGTATAGACTGGCAAGACCACCAAATACGACCATATTCATCAGCCACGTGCGCACAACGCCAGCAAACAGGTGACAATGGGTACCAAGAATTGATGTTTCTATGGGGGCCGAATACCACCTCATTAGGCACTTGTACTGGAGCAACTGGCATGTGGCACTCTGCGCACACCAGATATATCTAACAGCTTTATGCCAGGTCATGTCACTCATATTAACTACTTGACGACCGCCCCACGCCAATGGGCGTGGTCGCGGCGGCAGCCCCAGGACCACCTAATGCCAATTGGCGTCAAGTCCTGGGGCTCTAATTTGCATGAGATCGCATCTCATGCTAGGAGGGCAGAGCTCCGCCCCCTCTACAGTCTCCGAGCGGCTATTGCCGCTCGGGAGACTGTTAGACGGCGTGATCGCCATCTATTTACTTGTACATCGCTGCGATCTGCAGCAGCGCTGTACTGGGGACAGCTATGTGACACGGCTGTCCCCCTGGGGGACAAGAGAGCAATCGGCTCTCATAGGCAGAAGCCTATGACAGCCGATCGCGTGATTGGCTGGCCGCGGGGAGGGAGGGGATTTCTTAGAAAAAAAAGAAGAAGAATTAGTAAAAAAAAACATAAAAAAATGTAACATAAACATTTATTAAAACATAAATAAACACAAGGGGGGCGATCAGACCCCACCAACAGGAAGCTCTGTTGGTGGGGAGAAAAGGAAGGGGGAATCACTTGTGTGCTGAGTTGTACGGGCCTACAGCTATGTCTTAAAGCTGCAGTGGCCCATTTAGTTAAAATTGCTGTGGTCTTTAGGGGGGTTTTCCACTGTAGTCCTCAAGTGGTTAATGTCTAATTCCATTTTCCACTTAATTTGGTTCTGCAAGTTGTAATAGACTCTTTGGCCAACTGTAGTTTGTGAAGTTTAGACAAGGCCTTTGAAGGACTTTCTTTGTTTAAAAACAGCTGTTCCAAATCAGTAAGACTTTGCCTGATTCTACCAGATTGTTTTTTCAAATGGGAAATGAAGCTAGACAGTTGGTGGAGACACAAAAAATATGCAGAAGAACTTAGTTGGTGGGTCCGCGTAGCTGAGGTGGAATCGATCATTTTAATGCTGTCAAACAGTCTGCTGTCTCTACTCAACCCTGTATTGGTATTCAGACCAATTATATCAAGAATTGTATGATGTGTCATGTGTGATGGATTGTGAAATTGTATTCAACCAGAAAAAAATCCATGTAACCATTCTGTACATTTTTCTCTCGATTTTTCTAATCAACCAATTTTTTGGGGAGTTTAGGATCTTTTATACCAAAATTGCAGCAATCTCGAAAACACGTGTGCTACCTCGAAAATTCTGATAGAAACTTCCGATCAATCGGAAAATTGGATAGGAATGCTCGAATAGAATCAAAATAACAAAAATTGTATGGTGTGAGGCCACCTTTGGGCCTCAATTCTGGTGAAGGTTCATGGCTGCCAGCGGAGACACATCGCATGGAGCGAGTGGGTGGGAGAGTTAATAACACACTGCACCGCTGCACCAGATCTGCAGGTTCTGAAGGTGTGAAAAACTTGCTCTCTGACCCACTCATGGGTAAAGAGAAAAAAAGCTGAGTAAGTGGAAACCCAGGGAAGAAATGAGCAAATATAAAAAGGAGAGCGAGCATCCACTTACAGTGAAAATGTTTATCTGAACTGGTAGCCTTCTCTTTTTTTACTTCCTGTTTCCCTGCATGACGCGTGATTACGGCTGCCAGAATGACGCATGAGACGGCTGCCAGCGGGGACACATAGCATGGAGCGAGTGAGCAGGTGAGTTACACACTACACCACTGCCCCAGCTCTGCAGGGGGGACAGGAGGGGGGCCCATGGAGTGGGAGGGAGGAATGATGTCAGCCCCCTCCCTGCAGTAGCACCTATACCTGCTACCTATACTGGGGGCACATATACCTGCTACCTATACTGGGGGCACCTATACCTGCTACCTATAGTGGGGCACCTATACCTGCTACCTATACTGGCTGCACCTATACCTGGTACCTAAACTGGGGCATCTATACATGCTACCTATATTGGGGACAGCTATACCTGCTACCTATATTGGGACACCTTCACCTGCTACCTATACTGGGGGCACCTATACCTGGTACATAAACTGGGGCATCTATACCTGCTACCTATACTGGGACACCTTCATCTGCTACCTATAGTGGGGCACCTATACCTGCTACCTATACTGGCTGCACCTATACCTGGTACCTAAACTGGGGCATCAATACATGCTACCTATACTGGGGACAGCTATACCTGCTACCTATACTGGGACACCTTCACCTGCTACCTATACTGGGGGCACCTATACCTGCTAACTATACTGGGACACCTTCACCTGCTACCTATACTGGGGGCACCTATACCTGGCTACCTATACTGGGGACACCTATGCCTGGCTACTTACACTGGGGGCACCTATACCTGGCTACCTATACTGGGGGCACCCATACCTGACTACCTATACTGGGGGCACCTATACCTGCTACCTATAGTGGGGCACCTATACCTGCTACCTATACTGCCTGCACCTATACTTGGTACCTAAACTGGGGCATCTATACATGCTACCTATACTGGGACACCTTCATCTGCTACCTATACTGGGACACCTTCATCTGCTACCTATACTGGGGGCACCTGTACCTGCTAACTATACTGGGGACAGCTATACCTGCTACCTATACTGGGGCACCTATACCTGCTAACTATACTGGGACACCTTCACCTGCTACCTATACTGGGGGCACCTATACCTGCTACCTATTCTGGGGGCACCTATATCTACTAACAATACTAGGGGCACATACCTGGCTACCTATACTGAGGGCACCTATACCTGGCTACCTATACTGGGGGCACCTATACCTGGCTAACTATACTGGGGGCATCTATACCTGGCTACCTATACTGAGGACACCTATATCTGCTAACTATACTGGGGGCATCTATCCCTGGCTACCTATACTGGGGGCATCTATCCCTGGCTACCTATACTGGGGGCATCTATACCTGGCTAACCTATACTGGGGGCATCTATCCCTGGCTACCTATACTGGGGGCATCTATCCCTGCTACCTATTCTGGGGGCACCTATATCTACTAACAATACTAGGGGCACATACCTGGCTACCTATACTGAGGGCACCTATACCTGGCTACCTATACTGGGGGCACCTATACCTGGCTAACTATACTGGGGGCATCTATACCTGGCTACCTATACGGAGGACACCTATATCTGCTAACTATACTGGGGGCATCTATCCCTGGCTACCTATACTGGGGGCATCTATCCCTGGCTACCTATACTGGGGGCATCTATACCTGGCTAACCTATACTGGGGGCATCTATACCTGGCTACCTATACTGAGGACACCTATACCTGGCTACCTATACTGGGGGCACCTATACCCGGCTACCTATACTGGGGGCATCTATACCTGGCTACCTATACAGGGGCACCTATGCCTGGCTAACCTATACTGGAGGCACCTATACCAGGCTATCTATACTGAGGGTACCCATAACTGACTCCCTATACTGGGGTCACCTATACCTGGATAGCTATACTGAGGGCACTATTACCTGCTACCTATTCTGGGGGCACCTATATCTACTAACAATACTAGGGGCACATACCTGGCTACCTATACTGAGGGCACCTATACCTGGCTACCTATACTGGGGGCACCTATACCTGGCTAACTATACTGGGGGCATCTATACCTGGCTACCTATACTGAGGACACCTATATCTGCTAACTATACTGGGAGCATCTATCCCTGGCTACCTATACTGGGGGCATCTATCCCTGGCTACCTATACTGGGGGCATCTATACCTGGCTAACCTATACTGGGGGCATCTATCCCTGGCTACCTATACTGGGGGCATCTATCCCTGCCACCTATTCTGGGGGCACCTATATCTACTAACAATACTAGGGGCACATACCTGGCTTCCTATACTGAGGGCACCTATACCTGGCTACCTATACTGGGGGCACCTATACCTGGCTAACTATACTGGGGGCATCTATACCTGGCTACCTATACTGAGGACACCTATATCTGCTAACTATACTGGGGGCATCTATCCCTGGCTACCTATACTGGGGGCATCTATCCCTGGCTACCTATACTGGGGGCATCTATACCTGGCTAACCTATACTGGGGGCATCTATACCTGGCTACCTATACTGAGGACACCTATACCTGGCTACCTATACTGGGGGCACCTATACCCGGCTACCTATACTGGGGGCATCTATACCTGGCTACCTATACAGGGGCACCTATGCCTGGCTAACCTATACTGGAGGCACCTATACCAGGCTATCTATACTAAGGGTACCCATAACTGACTCCCTATACTGGGGTCACCTATACCTGGATAGCTATACTGGGGGCACTTATACCTGACTTCCTATACGCTTCCATCTGAAAATGGCGCCTGCGAATAATGGAGCACGGTGTTGCCGCTAATCCGTTTGCCGCTTATCGCTATTTAACGTTAAAGCCTTATTGTTATTTAGCGTTAAAGCCTTATTGTTATTTAGCATTAAAGCCTTATCGTTATTTAGCGTTAAAGCCTTATCATTATTTAGTGTTAAAGCCTTATCGTTATTTAGCGTTAAAGCCTTATCGTTATTTAGCGTTAACACACAGAACCCTCTCTGTACCTTTCCCTAACCCCTAACCCCCCCCCCCCCTGGTGGTGCCTAACCCTAACCACCCCCCTGGTGGTGCCTAACCCCAACCACCCCCTGGTGGTGTATATTGTACTGTATACCTAACCCTACTCTCACACAGAACCCTCCCTGTACCTATCCCTAACCTTGACAGTGGTACATTAAATCCATTCACCGTTTTGCAGTTAAATAACGTCTGCAGTTTGGCTTATGTAGGGCGCTATTGATAAATAATGTTAGTGTGTGCCACTATTGATAAATAACGTTAGTGTGTGCCGTTTTTCTTCTTTTTTCCCTGTGCGCCATTATTATGCAGTACTAACGATAAATAGCGATAAGCGTATCTTTTTCATGCGGCGCCATTTTTATGCATAGGCGCTGTGCGCCATTATTCACTGATCCCTCCTATACATGGGACACCTATACCTGGCTACCTACCTACCTAAGGGGGGGGGGGGTGCATCCTTTACAAGTTTTCCCCAGGCAGCAAAAATCTAGAAACGGCCCTGTTTATTTGTCAAGAAGCTGTAGGTTTGCTGTAGTCTAACTCTAAATGAGGAAAATAATGAAAAAAAGGTTAGCTTCCCCCTTCCTCCAGGCCATTAATCATGCAACCAGTTCTACTGGTTTCTGAGAGTCAGATTCTTTCACTTTTACTTTCTCATTCTGCTGTCAGCGATGGCGTCTGCTGATCTGAGCCAGGAGCTGGAGTGTCCCGTCTGTCTGACCATTTATACCGATCCTGTAATCCTGAGATGTGGCCACAACTACTGCCGAGTCTGTATTCATCGTGTGCTGGATACACAGGAGGGGTCTGGAGGCTATTCCTGTCCTGAATGTAGAGAGCAGTACATGGAGCGGCCGGCACTGCAGAGGAACATTGCCCTGAGGAAGATAGCAGAGAGTTTCCTGTCTACTCAGCCAGATCAGGAGGAGGCCGGAGTCCACTGTACTTACTGTATCCATTCTCCTGTAGCTGCTGTTATGTCCTGTCTGCACTGTGATGCTTCTATGTGTGATAATCACCTGAGAGTCCACAGCAAGTCTCCAAAACACGTCTTATGTGACCCCAACACTTCCCTGGAGAACAGGAAATGCTCCGTCCATAAAGAAATATTGAAGTATTACTGTACTGAGGATTCTGCCTGTGTCTGTGTGTCCTGCTCCGTGATCGGGGGACATGTGGGGCATAAGATGATGTCACTGGATGAGGCCTCAGAGGAAAAGAAGAAGAAGCTGAGGAATGATCTGCAGAAACTGATGGCAGAGACAGAGGAGGCTGAGAAAAGAGTCCAGAGTCTGGAGAAACGCAGGAAAAAAGCACAAGAAAAAGCAGATGGTAAAAAAGAGAGAGTCACTGCCCTATTTAGAGACCTCAGGAGACGACTGGAGGACCTTGAGAAGAGAGTCCTGAGTGACATCACCATGCAGGTAGAATCCTATGATGATGTCATCAGACAGCTGGAGATAAAGGAGGAGGAGCTGTCCAGGAAGATGCGTCATATTGAGGAGCTGTGTAACATGACTGACCCACTGACTGTCTTACAGGAATCAGACACAGGTGACATGTGTGACACGGAGGACAGACATGATAAACAGCTCCATGATGGAGGGGATCTGGATGTGGCCGGCATCTCACACACATTACACACAGGACTAGCTGATATCCTGTCTGGGGTAACTGGGGGGATCTGTATACAACCTGCAGACATATTACTGGATGTAAATACAGCTAATAATTATCTTCAAATATCAGCTGACAAGAAAACTGCATCCTGGTCAGAGAGAAAGCAGGATCGCCAAGAAACACCAGAGAGATTTCAGAATTTTTATTAGGTGTTGAGCAGCCAGAGCTTCTCCTCAGGGCGACATTACTGGGAAGTGGATGTTGGGGGATCAGATAGCTGGGAAGTTGGGATGTGTTACCCCAGTATAGCCAGGAGAGGAGATAAGTCAGGGATTGGATATAATAACAAGTCCTGGGGTTTGTGCAGGAGGGGCAATCAGTATTTAGTGATACATGACAGGAAAGTGATCCCGTTACCTGATGGGATCCCCAGTGACAGAATCAGGATATTTCTGGATTATGAGGCCGGGGAGATCTCTTTTTATGTCCTGTGTGACCCAATCAGACACCTCCACACATTCACTGCCACCTTCACTGAGCCCCTCCATGCTGTCTTATGGTTGTATAGTGGATGTATAAAGGTACCTGAGGACACATTGAAGAGTGAGCGCTGTGTTTGGCTCATTCTCTAGCCCAAGGGTCCCCAACCTTTTTTGGCCTGGGTCCGGCTATCCAGACCAAATTTTTCCCTGCGGGCTTTGATGTCGTGGGTTTTGGTGGGGAGGGGGCGTTGGGAGCGGGTGCGGCGTAGGTTGCCAGGTACAGGTGTAGGCAGGGTATCTAGGTATAGTTGGCCCAGTATAGGTAGTATAGTTACCCCAGTATAGGGAGTATAGTTGCCCCAGTATAGGTAGTATAGTTGAACCAGTATAGGTAGTATAGTTGAACCAGTATAGGAAGTATAGATGCCCCAGTATTGGTAGTATAGTTGCCCCAGTATTGGTAGTATAGTTGCCCCAGTATTGGTAGTATAGTTACCCCAGTATAGCAAGTTTAGATCCCTGTCCACCTCTCTCCTCCATGTTCGTCTTCTTCTCTCACAGCAGCCCGTCCTGCGACTGCTGTGAAGATGCAGGAAGCAGGACAGTGGTTCCCATGGTAACGAAGATATACATCCCTGCTACAGGAAGCCGCTCTCCTGCTCCCTGCCTCTTCACAGCAGCCGGGGGACGAGCATGGAGGAGAGGGGTGGACAAGGGAATATGTAAGAGGAAGCAGCTGCCAGCTAAGGTATAACGAGTGGCAGCCGCAGGGGGAGGGGGGAGACCTGCGGACCGGCAGAAAGTGGCCCACGGATTGGCAGTGGGCCGCGGACCGGTGGTTGGCAATCCCTGTTCTAGCCAATGGAACCACGGAATCCTCAATTATTCTCAACTTGCAATGACTTATTTTTTTTTTGCTATCTTCTACTCAGGATGGAAATCCAAGCTATCTTTGTGATTTCCAATGAGAAGCAGCAGCATGTACAGAAATGGAGCTTAAAGTGGATATGAAGTCAGATACATACCACATAGCAGTGCAAATAAGCTGACTTTTTTAATTACAAGTTTTTAGGCTAAAGGTGTGTGTGTGTGTGTGTGTGTGTGTGTGTGTGTGTGTGTGTGTGTGTGTGTGTGTGTGTGTGTGTGTGTGTGTGGGGGGGGGGGGGGGGGGGGTTGTCCTATCTGTGGGTGATATAATATTCGTGGAGTCCTCCTATGCAGAGCGTGTGTTGGGAGCATTAGTGGCTGACAAAGAAACAGTGGGCCCCTGTGCAAGATAAATGTAGGGGCTCGCATGTAAATGGCCATGGCCATAACTTATCATGGGTGGACCCAAATAATGTTTATAACAGCCACATGGTGGGTAGTGACACTAGGAGGGAGAGACAGCCAAGGGGTATGCAGAAGGAAGGAAAGACTGACAACTATGGAGGGATCTGCTATCTGCAGATCACTGCATTGGATAGGTTTTTTAAGGCAGTAGTAAGGGGGTGGGCTTATCAGCAAATCAGCGAGTATATACTGCAATTTGTTATGACAACACAACACATTTCTTACACAAATAGGCATAATGTTTACCTTTTAAATTATGTCTTACCAATAAAAAAAAATCACATTATTATTGCTTTTGCTCCGCCTCCTCCTTTTTTTTTGGGGTTGTCAAGAAAGTCTGCTTCACTGGTGTGCACTGGAGAGCGCAAGAGAACGTGCCCCATAACACTGAAGCATGCCTACTACTATAATGCTATTGCTTTGAATGAAGCCAGCGGCTGGTTGAGTTTTGCAGACATAATAACCACAGAAAATTGCACGGGTCTCCAAGTGCGTACAATAAGGATCTATAATAATGCCTTAGCAGGGATATGTCAACATGATCAAAATGTTTTAAACCACAAACTAGTAGTGAGCGCTCACTATATACTTTGAATCGCGCAAAGTGGCAGTTGCTGTGTGTAACTGTCGCTCAGCGATTGCCTTATGCTAACTGCTCACACCACTGCTACTCCCATACCCATAGTGAGCACTTAAAGCCCACATGACACCCAATGTCCACCCATAGCCAGCACCCGGTATAGGCATGGCAGCAAGTATTCGCACCCATGTCACACCCAGTACCTGTACCCAGCACCCATATGACATCCAGTACATGCTGCCAGATCTCACAAGGCACTAAGTACCTGCAATCAACACCCGTATGACACCCAATGCCCACCCATAGCCAGCACCCGGTACAGGCATGGCACCAGGTATTCGCAGCCCATGTCACACCCAGTACCTGCACCCAGCACCCACATGATATCCAGTACATGCTGCCAGATCTCACATGGCACTAAGTACCTGCAATCAACACCCGTATGACACCCAATGCCCACCCATAGCCAGCACCCGGTACAGGCATGGCAGCAAGTAATAGCACCCATGTCACACCCAGTACCTGCACCCAGCACCCACATGATATCCAGTACATGCAGCCAGATCTCACATGGCACTAAGTACTTGCAATCAACACCCGCATGACACCCAATGCCCACCCATAGCCAGCACCCGGTACAGGCATGGCACCAGGTATTCGCAGCCCATGTTACACCCAGTACCTGCACTCAGCACCCACATGACACCCAGCATCTGCATTCAGCACCCGCATGATAACCAGTACCTCCCTAGCCAGAAAAGAGGAGAGGGGAACGTGCGGACACCGGTGACAGATCCGACTGACTCCACACCATTAAATGCAGCCAGCGCTTCTGTGACTGAATGTATGCGTCAAGCAGAGGGGCTCAGGGGGAGGGTTTGGGACAGTTGGGGAGCTGGGGGGCAGGTGGGTGAAGGTCACATGTCACTGCAGGGCAAGGGGGTTGGGGGGAAAGTCCACACCCACTCGTAGGTACTACTGCACATTTCTTTTAAATTTGAGCACCTTCCACTTAAAGTGAACCTCCGGACTAAAAATCTACTCAGCAGAACTGAAAAGGCTTGGTGTTTCTTGCATCAGAACTTTGTTTTTCTCACCAAAGCATCATTTTTAGCTGCATCAAAGAAAAAAAGCCCGGGCTTTTTTCCCCTGATGCTGTGCAGAGCATGATGTGATTTCCTATGTTGTTGTTCACGTTGCCTAGCAACTGGTAGAGGTGCTCAGGACACAGGACAGTTGGAACTGTGTCTCATGCTCCCTGTCACCTCCTTTCAACCAAAAAGATGGCTGCCATCATGAAATCAAACATTTGCCTGTTCTTTTAAAACAGTGTGGGGAAGAGATTATATTACCTATCTATTTTAATTAACATAAGTAATGTAACTTAATGACAGTATCGATAAAGACAAAAGAAATACCGAGAGCCCAATATAGTGTAGTATGCAAAACAAAGGGTTGGAAATGAAAAGTATATAATGTATATACTCACAAACGTGGGTTACCTCCTAGGTAACCACTGTATAGGCAGGTGAGGAGATTAAACCTGTCCTCACTCAGGATTAAAAATCGCTCTCTGTAGATAAGGAAATAAGGGGCAACACCTCTCCACCAGGGGTGGATATTGATAATGTAAGAGTGAACAGAGGCGCCAGCAGGATAAAAAGGTTCTAAAAGGCTTAAAATCCCTCAGGAGGAGGTGGTGGACTCGCCTTCCCGAAGCAGACAAGATACCGTCAGTTTTATGACAACACAGTGCTGCTCATCAGGATACCGGATATCCGAATAGACTCGGATATCCGAACTTTTTAGGCCTATCCGATCGGATCCGGATTCCGGATAGCTGGACGGAAATCCGGATAGCTCTATGCGGATAGTTGGTCGCATAACCCGGATACCCGCGGATACCGGTCGGATATCCGAATCCGGGTACTGTAACCATGGACATGATGTCCATGACGTCATTCAGCCAATCGGAGCACTCCCAGCCTAAGCCCAAGCACCCAATCACAGAGGGGAACCTTGGACAGTCCCTCCTGTATATAAGGAGGGGGGCATGTTAAGAATCTCGTCCATGCTTTGTGACTGCCACTGAGATAGTTTGTGCAGTGTGTTTGGCTGAAGCAAGTGCATTATCCCAGTGATAACCCAGCGTTTTAACACTAAAACACCTTCTGTTGTACTGTGTTGTAGTTAGCTTAGCTAGTCTGTGTAATTTGTTAGTGTCAGTCAGTCTTGTCAGTCAGTCTTTCAGCTGCAGCAGCTGCCTCTGCCTGCTACTAGGTCCTGTGTCTTTGTGTGTGCTGTGTCTGTGTGCACACACTCCAGGCTCCTTGCTGCTGGCTGGGCTGCTATTACTATTGCTACTAGGTCCTGTGTCTTTGTGTGTGCTGTGTCTGTGTGCACACACTCCAGGCTCCTTGCTGCTGGCTGGGCTGCTATTACTATTGCTACTGTGGTTTTATATTGTGTAGTTGCAGACAGTGCTAGTACTACAGATTATTGCTGCTGTGCTGCTGCTGAGTGAGCAGTGTCAGTGTGTTTAGTTGTTGTACTCCTGTCTGTCAATCTGCTGATCATTTCCAAGCCCGCCGCCAATAATAAAAGTGCACCAAGTACCCCACACACATCATCTGTGACGTCGACTCATCAGTGACAGTGAGTCTTGTACTATGTCTGGCACTGGCAGTGTGAGACGGGGGAGGGGCAAGGCCAGAAGGAGAGTGAGCAACATTGCGGCCTCTGGCAGCAGTTCTGCCGCATCAGGCATTCCGCCACTACCCACTGGCAGTCACGCTGCAGAGACGCAGCAGCGTGTTGCGTCAATTTTCAAGCAGGGTCAGCGGCGCAGATTGGAGGAGAAGGACGCCGCGTCTGTGATGCAGCAGATGGCGCATGACGAGGAGCAAGCCAGTGACAGTGAGGCCACCACCACCAGCCCTAGCCCTGGAGAAAATATTCTCAGCAAAATTGGCTTTACAGAAGAGTCTGAGATGCTGACAGTAATTGTTGGGGGGGAGCCCGTCCATGATGTGTCAGCAGAAGAGGAGCTTGAGGCGGGCTCATCATCCCAGCAGTTTTACGAAGGGGAGTTTGATGATGAGGTGAAGGACCCGGACTACCAGCGACCGGAGGGGCATGTCAGCTCTGACTCTGAGGAGGAGGAGTCAGTGTGTATGGCACGCAGGTTGAGCATTGCAGAGATTGGCAGGAGCAGCAGTGGGCATGGAATACGTGACCCGCAGGCTGCTGCTCCATCTGTCAGTGGCACGACTACCACCAGCTGCACCACTCAACCCCAGGCCCCAACCACCACCGGGAGAAAATCCACAGCAGCATCCCGTTCTGAGCCACGTAAGGGAAAACTCCAATCCCCAATATGGCAGTTTTTCCATCTGCCCTCACTGGATAGCAAATTTGTAACGTGCAAATTATGCCATGTGAAGCTGAGCAGAGGGTCTCACCCCTCCAGTTATGGCACCTCCAGCTTCATCAACCATCTGGGCAATAAGCACACACCTGAGCATCAGGAATTCAAGAGGCTGAAGGAAGCTGGCGCTGGCCCTTGCAGAGGTCAGAGCACTATAACCAGCTTTGCCACTCCTGCTGACACTGAGGCCTGTTCAGGCAGCCAGTCCTCCTCAGTGGTCTCCTCTGTTCCCTCCTCAGCTTCCCGTGCAAGCCTAAAACGCCCCCACCACCAGACCCTGCTGAGTGACTCTTTTGTGGTCAGGGCTCAGCCTCCCGGCAGCCGTCGCATACGCCAGCTGAACGGCTTGCTGACACAGGCCATGTCCTCCCAGCTCCTCCCGTACTCGTTTGTGCAGGAGGGGAGCCGGATGCGTGCGCTCCTGCAGTGCGCAGCGCCGGATTGGCCAATCCCCAGCAGGCACTACTTCGCACGCAAGGCCATCCCAGCACTGCACCGCTTTGTAAAGGCCAACGTGGAGCGTGGGCTGGATCATGCGCTTGGTGCGCGCGTCCATGTGACAATGGACTCATGGAGAAGCCGGTTCGGGACAGGCCGCTATTTGTCCTTTACCGCGCACTGGGTCAGTTTGGTGGAAGGGGGTGAAGAGGAGACAGCAGCATCATCACCCCGGTGGGTGGTGCCACCCCGCAGCAGGGTCAGGGGAAGTGCAGCAGCTTCCAGCTCTGATCCGGTTCCATCCGCCGCCAAACAACCCCGCCTCAGCAGCAGCGTGAAGGCCCACCACTGCCAAGCGCTGCTGCAGATGGTCACGGTGGGCAAGAACAAGCTGACGGCAGACCACGTCTTGGCCAAGCTCCGAGAGCAAGAGAGGAGTTGGCTGACCCCGAGAGGCCTCAGAGTCGGAGAGGTGGTGGCCGACAATGGGGCAAACTTGGTTGCCGCCATCCAGCGGGGAAACCTCACCCACATCCCCTGTCTGGCCCACGTCCTGAACCTAGTGGTGCAGAAATTCCTGCACACCTACCAGGGGATGGACACTCTTTTGGGAGCGGCAAGGAAAATGGTGGGTCATTTTCGCCGCTCGGGTGGTGCCACAGCGACCCTTACAGCCGTGCAGCTGGAGCTGAACCTCCCACAGCACCGCCTCATTATAGACGTTCCAACACGCTGGAATTCCACCCTGGCGATGTTGGAACGTCTGGTTGAACAGAGGCGGGCTGTCAACCTGTACCTGGCCAGAGCCACCATGGATGCCAACTTGTTGGGGACCGGCACCACCCACCTCCCAGACATCATCCGCCCTGCTGAGTGGGGAAAAATGCAGCTGGTGTGCTTTGTGCTGGCACCCTTTCTGGAGGCCACCAACATGGTCAGCCGGGACCATGCGTCGCTGTGTGAGTGGGTGACCATTGTGTGCATGCTGGACAAGG
The DNA here is from genome assembly GCF_040937935.1 of Hyperolius riggenbachi. Taxonomy (NCBI): domain Eukaryota; kingdom Metazoa; phylum Chordata; class Amphibia; order Anura; family Hyperoliidae; genus Hyperolius; species Hyperolius riggenbachi. The sequence goes on along the minus strand of NC_090647.1, from coordinate 15,127,752 downwards.
CCCTCGATGCTCTGCTGGAAGTGGGAGAGGAAGCCTTGATCCAGCAGGAGCAGCAGCAGCACACTTCACAGTCCACCTCTGTGCAGCAGGAGGAGGATTCGGAGGAGGACTTGGAGGAGTTGGAGGTCCCTGACCTTGAAGAGGAGGGGGCACAGCGGAGTGCAGCTGCAGTAGTGCGGGGGTGGAGAGAGCAAGATGAGGCTCCGGAATCAGAGGAGGACGACAGCACTGTCAGCGGTGCAGAAGATGATAGGTCAGCAGAGATGGCAGCCCTCTTCCCCATGGCAGTGCACATGCTGCAGTGCCTGCGCAAAGACCCAAGGGTGAAGGAGATGAGTGCTCGGGAGGACATCTGGATCACCCTGATGCTGGACCCACGGCTGAAGGGGAAGCTGGCTCAGTTCCTGCCTGTAGGAGGAGACCCTGTGCGCCGAATCAGGGACTTGCAGCGGATTCTGGTTCAGCGCTTGGAGGAAGCCTTCCCCCGGACTCCCACCCCCCCTTCTGTCTCAGTCCAGCCAGCACAGCAGCAGGTGCCTGCATCCAGCATCAGCAGGCGCCCAACAAACCTGCTGTCTCTGACAAAGGCGCTCTATGCCACACCAGTACCGCTGCCTACAGAGGAGGTGCCTGCAGCAGCATCCGGCTCTCAAAGCCAGAACCAGCACTTGACCCGGATGGTGGCCGACTATATGGGGTCCTATAGCGGGCTTGACACCGACACCCCTGTGGACCCCTTGGAGTACTGGGTGAAGCACCTGGATATCTGGGGCGAGCTGGCGCAATACGCCCTGGAAGTGCTGTCCTGCCCGCCTTCCAGCGTTATGTCGGAAAGGTGCTTCAGTGCGGCCGGTGGCGTGGTCACTGAGAAGCGCTCTTGTCTGTCAGGCCAGTCTGTGGACAGACTGACTTTTTTAAAGATGAACGAGGCTTGGGCAGTTGGTGAGTTCCTGGCCCCTGTTGTTGGCAAGAGGGGGAAATGAAGTGGCTGAGTGGTTATCACTATGCCTGCTTAACCACCCTTTACCACCACAACCTCCAGACTCCATCTTCATGAAGCCAGGTTCTTATTTTTTGAACTGTGCCGTGGTACCTGCCATGGTCAACTATGTAAACACAATAGCTGTGTAATTTTTTCGGAGGTGTCTGTGCTGTGCGAGTTGTGGGGAGGCCCCAACTGCGTCAGTACAACCGCTTCCTGGAACCTCTCCTAATTTTTTACTGTGCCGTGGTACCTACAACAGTGCCATGGTCAACTATGTAAACACAATAGCTGTGTAATTTTTTTGGAGGTGTCTGTGCTGTGCGAGTTGTGGGGAGGCCCCAACTGCGTCAGTACGACCGCTTCCTGGAACCTCTCCTAATTTTTTACTGTGCCGTGGTACCTACAACAGTGCCATGGTCAACTATGTAAACACAATAGCTGTGTAATTTTTTTGGAGGTGTCTGTGCTGTGCGAGTTGTGGGGAGGCCCCAACTGCGTCAGTACGACCGCTTCCTGGGACCTCTCCTAATTTTTTACTGTGCCGTGGTACCTACAACAGTGCCATGGTCAACTATCTAAACACAATAGCTGTGTAATTTTTTTTGGAGGTGTCTGCTGTCCGAGTTGTGGGGAGGCCCCAACTGCGTCAATACGACTGCTTCCTGATACCACTCTGATGTTGATTGACAGCCATTTTTTTTTTTGGGGGGGGGATTTTAAGTCCACTCCCCACATCATCAGTGTTTCCCTTTTCAAAATTATGATGCTACATGCCTCATATACCCTGAAAAACCTTTTTAAAGCAATGTAAAGGCCACTTCCGGGATTAAACACGGATATCCGAATCCGATCGGATACTAGGGTCGGATATCCGAATCGGATTCGGATCGGAAAATTTTGAATTCGGATATCCGACCCGGATCGGATAGCAGGGTATCCGGATCCGAATCGGATCCGGATTTTGAAAAGGGGTATCCGAGCAGCACTGAACAGGTTTATTAATATACTCCAAAACAAACAGTGCAACGCGTTTCACGGGTATGTTCCCGATTCCTCAGGCAATAAACAGATAGGAGTACACTGTAAAGACAGAGACAGACAGCGTGTCCTTAGACCGATGTATATGTGTGCTGATGGTTTTTGGTGTATAGTTATGTTAACGTGAATATTGGGTAAACAATGCTGTGGTTAGAAGTATATTGGGAGAGGGGGTGAAAGGCTGTGCGAGGATTGTTATAAGAGTAAAAATCGTAGTGAAAAAAGGGGGGGGGGGGAGGTGAGAGAACAAAAAAAAAGGGGGGGGGCTATAGGTGGGGGGAGGGTTAGGGAGAAAATAAGGGTGGCAAAACACAATGCTATCAGATGTGGTAAAATGCAGTAAAACAGGCTCACCAGTATAGTCTCAAGGTCACGAATAGCGCCTCTGTACCAGTGAGACTGAAGATCAAGGTTTATATACCTAAGAGTATATGGGTGGACCAATTGCATGGTTCATAAGGGGTGGGGGCTGTGTGATGGGCAGGTACCCACCCCTTATGAACCATGCAATTGGTCCACCCATATACTCTTAGGTATATAAACCTTGATCTTCAGTCTCACTGGTACAGAGGCGCTATTCGTGACCTTGAGACTATACTGGTGAGTCTGTTTTACTGCATTTTACCACATCTGATTGCATTGTGTTTTGCCACCCTTATTTTCTCCCTAACCCTCCCCCCACCTATAGCCCCCCCTGATTTTTTTTTTTTTTTTTTGTTCTCTCCCCCCCCCTTTTTTTTCACTACGATTTTTACTCTTATAACAATCCTCGCACAGCCCCTCACCCCCTCTCCCAATATACCTCTAACCACAGCATTGTTTACCCAATATTCACGTTAACATAACTATACACCAAAAATCATCAGCACACATATACATCGGTCTAAGGACACGCTGTCTGTCTCTGTCTTTACAGTGTACTCCTATCTGTTTATTGCCTGAGGAAGCGGGAACATACCCGTGAAACGCGTTGCACTGTTTGTTTTGGAGTATATTAATAAACCTGTTGTCATAAAACTGACGGTATCTTGTCTGCTTCGGGAAGGCGAGTCCACCACCACCTCCTGAGGGATTTTAAGCCTTTTAGAACCTTTTATCCTGCTGGCGCCTCTGTTCACTCTTACATTAATGACAGTATGTTTGTTTAGGCTGAAGTTCCTTTTTAAGAACCCTCTGCAGGGCCCTGATAACTGCCGCCTACAACGTATACGACACTGCTGCTAAAAGCTTGTGCATGCACACACCACAACCACTGCCCACAACATAAATGCCACCACTGCCAAATGCCTGTGCACACACCACCTACAATGTGTATGCTACCACTGCCAAAATCATATATGTGCATGCACTACAACCGGTACCTGCAACGGGAATGCCACCACCGCCAAAGACCCTTCACATTCACCATAACTACCACTTACAACGCCTATGGTACCACTGCTGAAAGCATGTACGCTCACGCATCACCACTACTGTAACCACCACACACACCACAACCACCGCCTATAACGTGAATGCTACCGCCACCGCAAACATGCGCGAGCATACACCACAACCTCTGCCCACAACATAAATGCCACCTTCATTAAAAAGCCTGTGTACTCACCATAACCACCACCTACAATATGTGCGCTACCACTGCTGAAAGCATGTACATGCACCACAACCGCCACCTACAATATGAATGCCACCGCTGCCCAAAGCTGGCATGCGCACAACAGAGCCTGCACACGCACACCACAATACAAATGCCACCACCAAAGTCTGTATACTCGGGTGTGTCCATGCATGCAGTTCTTTGAGGATACCTGTTCCTCACCTTCCCCCGAGCAGCCATACCACCTCATACAGCTCCCCTTCCACCTTGGCAAGGCTCTGGTTATGTGGCCACCGGTGTCCGTCTGGAGTGGACAACTCTCGTATCCAGAGCCGGGACAAGGTCCTCCAGCACCCAAGGCTGAGACACCAAAGTGCGCCCCTCCATCCCTTCCATCCCAGCCGTCACACACTGATTGCTATTAGACTAAGAGGCGCCACAGGGCCCACAACCTCCCCAACACCTTAATATCTAGTTATCTGGCTTGCAGTCACTGCCATGTATCCCCTTTTCTTATTTCTGTCTGCTTCAAACACAATTAGGAATGACAGCTGAATGAATTCTGCGCCCCCTCCTACACTGCGCCCTGAGGCTGGAGCCTCTCCAGCCTATGCCTCGGCCCGGCCCTGCTCGTATCACTGCCACAAGCAGCTCCTGGGCTGTGGCTTCCTCCACCCATCTCCCAGCTCGGGTTCAAGCCATCTCCCTATATAACCCCCTCCTCAAAACACAATGGGTGAGTACGCTCCCCAGCATCCCCTGCGGAAGCCTCCCAAATGATGGCTGCAACTCCCACATCCCCTTACAGCCAATCACTGATTGGCCAATGCGCATGCACACACCCTAGTGTCTCCACGCATACTCACAACCACGTGACACCTATTACAGTCAGTGAGTAACCGGGGGATGGGCACTGAGAACTGGGGGCTGAACCATTCTGGCAACTTGGAAGGGGCTCTAAGGACCTTTTATTTAGTTCATTCTTTCTTATCAAACTAAGTCCTCTAGGTTGGAGTTTCACCATCAGATTTCTGTTTAAGTGAACTCACAACAAATGTTCTACTGTTTGCAGTTTGTCCGTTTATTTTTATAACCACCTGTTCTATCTTAGAATGAATACGAGAGCTAGATAATGCAGTGTGCTGTGTGAGTTACGTAACAGTTAATGTTATTTACTTTCTTTGTGTTTCCCCCGGGGATTCTGTCTCCTCCTGTCCTCCTGGCCCTGTGGGGATTCCCCCGTACCTGGAGGCCCGGCTTGTCCTGTATATAGAGGGCGTCGGTCAGCACACATCACCTGAGCGTCTCCTCTCTCTGCTGCTGGTAATTCTGTCTTCCACAGCTCGGGCCACACAGACAACAGAGGGTTACCTATAACCGCTGATACGCTTACAGTGTAAGGACAATTTCCTGGTATATTTACCTCTCTTTCCCGCACTACTTACATAAGGTACATAGAACATGTTTACAGGACATCCGAGGTGAAAATAAACCAATGAGATAAACAATTGCATCTATCCTAAAAATGACTTTTTCGCTATCTTATATTTAAAATCTAATTTTTAAGTTTTTACTTTTTCATAGTCTTTGCTCAATGACACCTTCTCTTCTCTGACACCATTGAAGTTTGCCAGAGCTAAAATCTATGAACTGTTGACTCTTTATATCTCTTTCCTGCTCTCAGAAGCCATTTACAGACAGGGAAGTGTATGCTATAGTCCAACCCAGTCTGACCTGGTTCCAACCCGGACAGAATCTGTCACTTGCATAGCTGATTTTTAACTTTTCAGGCAAAGAAAGAAAAAAGGAACACAGCATAGTTATTTGTGTGCTAGGCACTGTACATACACATGTCTATCTCATCATGCCACATGTCACATCGGGTATCCTTTAAGAAGAAAAGGCAGATCAAAAATAACATTTGTCTGATTTTTTTTTCCCTATTTTTGCGAAAAGGCAACATTTTGCGAATTTGCATTGACGTCTATGGAGCCAAATTCTGCGGCTCATTGCAAAACCCTCAGACATGAAATTGGCTTACCCAGGAAACGGGATTTATTTTTTTTCAAAAATACCTGATAGTTTTAGAATAAAGATGATTTTAAATAATTAGCAGATTGCGATCATCCCTGTGCTGTAAGCGTTCCTGTGAAGCAGGCTCTAGTAGAGACTTCCACCAAAACCATCACAAACCGTAGAAATAACTCAAGCCAAAAACACTGTGCCCAGAGTCAGAGAGAGTTTAACCGACAATGGTCAACCGAAACAAATTTGTTTTCATGTAGATTTGACTGTAGCAATTACAGATAACGTTTATTGTTGCATTCCTTTCATATATAGGCATTCAAATTATCCTGAAAATGTCAAATTCCACCATTTTCCACCCTGACTATTTCCACCTTGTGGGGGTTCCTGGCCTGGAGGGCTCACATCTCCTGATCTCCATCCCATTCTCCATCATGTACTTTCTGTCTCTCCTGGGGAACTCCATCATGGTCCTGGTCATCACAGCCAATGAGAGTCTCCACCAGCCCATGTACATCTTCCTCATGATGTTGGCACTCACGGACGTCTTCTTGAGCTCCACCACCGTACCAAAAACCCTTGGTATATTCTGGTTTGGTTCTCATGAAATCTCTTTTTATGGATGCCTCACTCAAGTCTTCTTCATCCACTTCCACTTTGTCAATGAATCGGCCATTTTGCTCTCCATGGCATATGACCGTTACTATGCGATATGCCATCCCTTAACCTATGCTACAAAGCTCACTGGTTCTTTTATATTGAGGATTGCCATTGTGGCCCTTTTAAGAAGTCTATTTATGGTAGCACCATTTGTGTTTCTACTTGAAAGGCTACCTTTCCAACAAAGCACTGTGATAGAGCACACTTACTGTGAACACATGTCCGTGGCGACGCTGGCTACGGCTGACATAATGGTCAACATTGTGTATGGACTCATTATAGCTGCTTCTTCATCTGGTGTAGACCTGATCCTTATCATAGTGTCCTACATGATTATTATCTTAGCTGTGCTCAAGCTCTCATCCACGGAGGCTCGTTCCAAGGCCTTCAACACCTGCATCTCCCATATCTGTGTCATCGTTCTTTTCTACATTCCGGCATTCTTTAGCTTTATCGCTCACAGGGTTGGCCACAAACACATTTCTCTGCAGTTCCACATTATCTTTGCCAACCTCTATGTTCTGGTCCCACCAATGATGAACCCGATCATCTACGGCATCAAAACAAGAGAAATACGACAGCGGGTCTTTGCTCTGATTTGTAGAGTGTCACCTGGTGATCTCTTTCTAAGGATATCACTCACCAAAAGGTGAACTTGTAAATCTCAGGGACATTTTGGTGAAGCTTGTTTGAAAATAGATTTTTGTAGAACTAAATGAGACTGAAGTTTGTGGTACTTCTGCTAATATAAACTCGACAACAGACAGGTTTGAGTATTGTGCATGGCAGTATAGCAAAGATTAGACCACATACTGCTTCTCTAGAAGGTGGTAAATAGTGAAAGAATTGGATCCAGTTCTGAGATATTTTTTGTACTGCATAAAACCAACAGTCAAATGAATGGAGTTCTAAACACAGCTACAATGAGCTGCCAGTTTCAGATGTCCTCCTGCAACCCCAAATGATTGAGGGATTAAAGTGCACCTGAGACAAAAGTTGTCTTAGGTTTTATACAGGTCCGTTGTTATGGGCATGCAAACAGTGCAATCGCCCAGAGCGCACAGCGAAGCAGCAGAGTGGGGGTGGGCGGTGCAGTGGTGGGGGAGAGCGGGCGGGCATAGCGATACAACTCACTTTCTGTGACGATCCCCCACAGCTTCTATCTTCTTCCTGTCCCAGACATCAGTCGCGTTGGTAACAGTGCCCCCTGTGATGACGTGACCGCATGTCATCACAGGGGGCGCTCTTACCAATGGGAACAGGAAGAAAATAGAGGCTGCAGGGGATCGTCTCAGAAGGTGAGTTGTTAAGATATGCCTGCTCTCCACCACCACTGTATACTGGGGCACCTACCTATCTAAACTATACTGGAGGCACCTACCTATCTAACCTACACTTGAGGCACTTACCTATTATCTAACCTATACTGGAGGCACCTACCTATCTAACCCAGTGCTGGGCCGAAATTACGCATTAGCGTAATTACGCATCGTAATTCACTACAAATGCACCGTAAGCGTTACGTGTAAGGTTACGGTATTACGCGTAATTAATTACGCGTAGACCGTAGGGTTACGTTTTACGCGTAACAAATTACGCGTAAGACAGTAAACTCCCATTGAAATTACACAGTCTGCCGTAATCGCGTAATATTACGCTCCCGTATAATATAAAAAAGCCGCCGACTTTAAGGGTTAATAGCAAAGCCCCCTTAAGTGCTAAGAGCCTCAAATTTGGAGAATATATTAAGGAGATCAGAAGGAATAAGAGGAAAAATTTTTTTTTCAAAAAGACCTTATAGTTTTTGAGAAAATCGATGTTAAAGTTTCAAAGGAAAAATATATACATTTAAAAACCCGCCGACTTTAACGGTTAATAGCAAAGCCTGCTTAAAATTTAGGAACACCAAATTCACAGGGTATATTAAGGGGATCAGTGGGAATAAGAGGAAAAAATTTTTTTTCAAAAAGACCTTATAGTTTTTGAGAAAATCGATTTTTAAGTTTCAAGGGCGAAAATGTCTTTTAAATGCGGAAAATGTCAGTTTTTTTTGCACAAGTAACAATAGTGTTTTATTTTCATAGATTCCCCCAAGTGGGAAGAGTTTTACTTACTTCGCTCTGAGTGTGGGAAATATAAAAAAAAACGACGTGGGGTCCCCCCTCCCAGACCTCTTTAACCCCTTGTCCCCCATGCAGACTGGGATAGCCAGAATGCGGAGCACCGGCCGCGTGGGGCTCCGCACCCTGACTATACCAGCCCGCATGGTCCATGGATTGGGGGGTCTCGGAAGGGGAGGGGCAGCCAAGCTTTCCCCTCCCCCTCCGAGCCCTTGTCCAATCCAAGGACAAGGGGCTCTTCTCCACCTCCGATGGGCGGTGGAGGTGGAGGCCGCGATTTCCTGGGGAGGGGTTCATGGTGGTATCTGGGAGTCCCCTTTAAAAAGGGGTCCCCCAGATGCCCACCCCCCTCCCAGGAGAAATGAGTATAGAGGTACTTGTAGTACCCCTTACCCATTTCCTTTAAGAGTTAAAAGTAAATAAACACACAAACACATAGAAAAAGTATTTTAATTGAACAAAAAACATAACCACGAAAAAAGTCCTTTAATATTCTTAATTAACCATTAATACTTACCTGTCCCTTTAAAAGCCAGTTCCCACGCAATATCCTCGGAAATATACTAATCTGTTACAATGTAACAAAGTTATTACAATGTAACAACTTTGTTACATTGTAACTACGCCGCACCCGACGTCACTCACCGCCGCCGCCGCCGCCGCGTCTGTGCTGCAGGACCCGACAGAGCTCTGAGCTATAGCTCAGAGCTCTCTAAGCATCTTTGTATTTGGGCTCCAAGGAGCCCCATTGGTCCTTAGCAGACCAATGGGGTTCCTTCTGATTTGAAGGAACCCCATTGGTCTGCTAAGGACCAATGGGGCTCCTTGGAGCCCAAATACAAAGATGCTTTCGAGAGCTCTGAGCTAATATAGCTCAGAGCTCTGTCGGGTGAAGGGACGCTAAGTCCCCGCCGGCTCCGCTGCCCTCTCCGCCTCTCCCCATGGGTGCCAGCATGTATATGAGTGACAGGTGTGGGCGGAGTGGACGGCGGGAGCCGGCGGGGACTAGCGTGTATGCGGCGGCCGGCGGGTGAGCGGCGAGTGACGTCGGGTGCGGTGGTGTTACAAAGTAACAAAGTTGTTACATTGTAATAACTTTGTTACATTGTAACTGATTAGTATATTTCCGAGGATATTGCGTGGGAACTGGCTTTTAAAGGGACAGGTAAGTATTAATGGTTAATTAAGAATATTAAAGGACTTTTTTCGTGGTTATGTTTTTTGTTCAATTAAAATACTTTTTCTATGTGTTTGTGTGTTTATTTACTTTTAACTCTTAAAGGAAATGGGTAAGGGGTACTACAAGTACCTCTATACTCATTTCTCCTGGGAGGGGGGTGGGCATCTGGGGGACCCCTTTTTAAAGGGAACTCCCAGATGCCACCATGAACCCCTCCCCAGGAAATCGCGGCCCCCACCTCCACTGCCCATCGGAGGTGGAGAAGAGCCCCTTGTCCTTGGATTGGACAAGGGCTCGGAGGGGGAGGGGAAAGCTTGGCTGCCCCTCCCCTTCCGAGACCCCCCAATCCATGGACCATGCGGGCTGGTATAGTCAGGGTGCGGAGCCCCACGTGGCCGGTGCTCCGCATTCTGGCTATCCCAGTCTGCATGGGGGACAAGGGGTTAAAGAGGTCTGGGAGGGGGGACCCCACGTCGTTTTTTTTTTATATTTCCCACACTCAGAACGAAGTAAGTAAAACTTTTCCCACTTCGGGGAATCTATGAAAATAAAACACTATTGTTACCTGTGCAAAAAAACCTGACATTTTCCGCATTTAAAAGACATTTTCGCCCTTGAAACTTAAAAATCGATTTTCTCAAAAACTATAAGGTCTTTTTGAAAAAAAAAAATTTCCTCTTATTCCCACTGATCCCCTTAATATACCCTGTTAATTTGGTGTTCCTAAATTTTAAGCAGGCTTTGCTATTAACCGTTAAAGTCGGCGGGTTTTTAAATGTATATATTTTTCCTTTGAAACTTTAACATCGATTTTCTCAAAAACTATAAGGTCTTTTTGAAAAAAATTTTTTTCCTCTTATTCCTTCTGATCTCCTTAATATATTCTCCAAATTTGAGGCTCTTAGCACTTAAGGGGCTTTGCTATTAACCCTTAAAGTCGGCGGCTACCTAACATTGATCCATGCGTCAACTTTTCCGCTTGGCAGCATGACCTTACGCATTAATTGCTAGTAGGATTTTACGCGTAAGCCTATAACGTAATAACCTGAATTACGGTATACTTACGCGTAATTGCGTAAGTGCTATGCGTAATTATAGACATGTACCGAAATTGAATGTCTATGCCGTAAGCGTAATTTCGTAATGCGTAATAGCGTAAAATTACGCGTAATGATCCGTAAGCGTAGCTTTCTCCATTACGACCAGCACTGATCTAACCTATACTGGGGCACCTACCTATTATCTAACCTATACTGAGGGCACCTACCTGGCTAACCTATACTGGGGGCACCTACCTATTATCTAACCTATACTGAGGGCACCTACCTGGCTAACCTATACTGGGGGCACCTACCTATCTAACCTATACTGGGGCACTTACCTATCTAACCTATACTGGAGGCACCTACCTATTATCTAACCCAGGGGTAGGCAACCCGCGGCTCCGGAGCCGCATGCAGCTCTTTTTCACCTTCACCGCGGCTCCTAGGCGGCTCCGGTGTCAGTGGCTGCGGCGCGCGTGTGACGTGTACTGTCGCTGGCCGGCAGCCTATCAGAGAGGCCGCCGGACCAGTGCAGGGCTTCGGGCGGCCATTTTCCCGTAGCCCTGTAGTGTAATGCAGGCAGGACGTGACGTAGGAAGAGGATCGTGGGAGTTGCGCGCCACAAGGTCGGGACCGGAGGTCGGGACAGGAGGAGATCGTGACAGGAGGTCTTCTGACTAGGTGAGTAAATGGGTTTTTTTTTTCAGATCTGCTGAAGGATTGTGCATATTGGGGTCAGATCTGCTGAAGGATTGTGCATATGGGGGTCAGATTTGCTGAAGGATTGTGCATATGGGGGTCATATCTGCTGAAGGATTGTGCATATGGGGGTCATAGCTGCTAACGATTTGTGCATATGGGGGTCATATCTGCTAACGATTTGTGCATAAGGGGGGTCATATCTGCTAACGATTTGTGCATATGGGGGTCATATCTGCTAACGATTTGTGCATAAGGGGGTCATATCTGCTAACGATTTGTGCATATGGGGGTCATATCTGCTGAAGGATTGTGCATATGGGGTTTATATCTGCTAACGATTTGTGCATATGGGGGTCATATCTGCTAACGATTTGTGCATATGGGGGTCATATCTGCTAACGATTTGTGCATAAGGGGGTCATATCTGCTGAAGGATTGTGCATATGGGGGTTATATCTGCTAACGATTTGTGCATATGGGGGTCATATCTGCTAACGATATGTGCATATGGGGGTCATATCTGCTAACGATTTGTGCATATGGGGGTCATATCTGCTAACGATTTGTGCATAAGGGGGTCATATCTGCTAACTATTTGTGCATATGGGGGTCATATCTGGTAACGATTTGTTTTATAGTGGTTTTGCGGCTCCGAGTTTTTTTCTCTTTTCGGAAACTGGTCCAAGTGGCTCTTTATGTCTTAAAGGTTGCAGACCCCTGATCTAACCTATACTGGAGGCACCTACCTATTATCTAACCTATACTGGAGGCACCTACCTAGCTAACCTATACTGGGGGCACCTACCTATCTAACCTATACTGGAGGCACATACTTATCTAATATATACTGGGGGGACCTACCTAGCTAATCTATACTGGAAACACATACTTATCTAATATATACTGGGGACACCTACCTAGCTAATCTATACTAGGGCAACTATACTGGTTATCTATACTTGAGGCACCTACCTGGCTAACCTTTACTGGGGGCAACTATACTGGTTACCTATACTGGAGGCACCTACCTGGCTAACCTTTACTGGGGGCAACCAGTGGCGTAGCTAAGGAGCTGTGGGGCCCGATGCAAGTTTTACAATGGGGCCCCCCAAGCACTCTATACATAACAATTGATACGGCGCACCAAAACCTGCTAATGGCAACTACAGTGTCAGAGGTGCAAGAAGGGGATGGGGAGCAGTCTGTTAATGATTACCAGTATTCAAAGTATATATAGAGGTGATTATTATGAGCACAGGACCAATAGAGAGCTAATACTGCAGCTGAGGAAGGGCCCTTTGGGGCCCCTCTGGCCCAAGGGCCCCGATGCGGTCGCAACCTCTGCAACCACTATTGCTACGCCCCTGGGGGCAACTATACTGGTTACCTATACTGGGGGGACCTATGCCTGGCTACCTATACTGGGGGGGGACTATAGTTGGCTACCTATACTGGAGGCAACTAGAACTGGCTAACCTATACTGCGGGCACCTATTCTTGGCTCCACGGGGGGGGGGGGGATGCACAGTTTTTACACCCTCGTCCTGGGTACAATTTAGACTAGAATCTGTTTTATATTCACCTGGGGTTTCCTCCAGCCCTCTTGAGGCCACTAGGCCTCTCGCTGTCTTCTCGGGCTGCACCTGTTCCCTGTTAGACAGCACAGTATTCTGTCCAAGTAGTGCTTTGTTGCACTTGCGCGGTCGGGAGCGCACTGCATGCACAACAAAGCAAGACCTGGACAGAATACAGAGCCATCCAGTGGGGGACAGGTGCCGCTCGGGGAGACGGCGAGGGATCGAGGACTTTCATCTCAGGCACACTTTAAGCATCACTTACTACAAATCGAAGCTAGAGATATACAAGGATGAGTTTCCAAGAGAGTTTTGTGAAACTGCAATAAGTATGTTTTATAATAATAAATTAAATATTACAATTAATTAAAATATTTTTTTTCAATATGGCAGAAGTAGATACAATTACATGTTTATTTATTAACCTTGTTATAAAAAAGACCTTAAATGATACCAGTCCCGAGACAGAGTCATCTAAGGAATTAGTATTATTATTATTTATTGGCTTTACTGTGTGTATACATTATACAGAGCTGGACAATAAATAGTGTTAACACAATACAGATAATAAGCAGTTAGACTCACAGTGCCAGACAGGGGCGTAACTAGGCCCCACCGGGCCCCCCTGCAGATTTTCTGAGCGGAAGTGACGTCAGCCGCTAGAGGGAGAAGTCTCCGATGGAACGCACGGAAGCAGGTATGTATCTGCCCGCCGCTCGCTGCCCACCACAGCCCCACAGACACTTACGAGCTGGAGGGGAGCGCAGAGGGGAGAGCCCCGAGGTGAGGGAGAGGGGGGAACTACCCCTCTCCCCGCCGACTGTGGGCAAGGCTTTCCCCTCATGCTGCCAACCCTCCAGCACCCACAAAACGGCCCCGAGCAGGCCCCAGGGGGGGGGCCGGGCCCCCCTGCGGGCGCATGGGCTGCAGGGCCTATTCCTACGCCCCTGGTGCCAGACCATGCACTGGAGTAGCAGTCCCAGTAATTCAAGTTCACGTTATTCTGTGAGCCGGATGCTTTACTGGGGGGAGGGGGGGGGGCTGTTGTGATGTGTCTCCTGTCACCCTCATGTTTCCTCTTCTTTATAGGACTCAGAAGGTCTAGAAAGACATTTCATTTTACTTACCTGGGTGGGGCTTCACGCTCCCGTTGACGTGGGCACGTTGTCATGTGGGGCGGGTGCTTGCCCACACATGCATAGCAGAGATGAGTTGGCGATCCTTACAGGCTGCCAGCGGGACCCCGGAGAGGACCGGAGCTGTGCCGAGGGACCCAAATGACTTCTAGGTGTTGGAAGAAGCCCCAAGTAAGTAAAATGACATTTCTTTTTAGGCCTTGTGATTCCTTTAAGGGGAGTGAATGGGGTGGGGTAGAGCAGGGAATGGGAGGGTAATAGAGGGGAACATCACCACAACTCCACCTCTTCCTGTATGAAAAATATACTTCAGCCAAAAGTTATATAAGTGCTACAGGAGCCCGGGGGACCGAGCAGAGAAATGGACAACGCACAGCAGTATGTGAACCCAGCATGTACATACCTCTCTATTTACTATAGTTAGCTTTGTCTCGGGTCAGGTGTGCTTTAAAATGAATGACAAAGTGGACATGACCATAAGTATGAGAACCAATACCCAGCTTAAACAAAGCTGTACATGGAGCGCATCAATACACTGAGAGACATATTCCTCCTCCACTGTTTGGGGGGGGGTCAGAAGACAAAGCAGTGAATTTGGAGTTGAGGTACCCACAGTTAACTGAAAGCAGCTATATCTACCATGCTTGAGGGGTACATGAGACAGGAATAGATTGATTAAAAAAAATGGAATTTTCCTACAAAGTAGATCTCCATCCCTACCCTATATCCCCACCCTACACCCACTCTTCACCCCCGCCCACCCAAGAAACAAATAAATCACCCCATCTCTATATACTTGATAGATTTCAGCATATTGCATTGAATATTCCTGTGATGTTATTGTGTTGGTTTCAGGTCCCTGCTCAGTAGCTCTGCATAAATCACTTTGATACAGGGCTTGCTTTGCTCTTCAGACCTTGTATACACAAAGCCATCATCCCTACAGATGTCCCACATCCCTGATGAACGAAACGCAGTAAACTCAGCAAAGTAGTCCAGGGGAAATGGGATGTATGCATTTCACTGCCTATTTTGTGCAGACTTGTAAAGCAATGAGATGAATAGATAAGAACTCCGGTTGTGCTCAACGCCAATCCCTGTGCTGTTGGTTACCTTGTGTTTGTAGAATGAAGATGACGGATAATATTTGATGGAATTCATATATAGTGAGGATGTATACTATGTAGAATTTTTGTATTAACGTGGGAAGAATGTTTACTAGCAAATATTTTATATTACAATATTGAATGTATTAATAAATAATCTCTCAAGCATTTTGTTTAACTACTTGCCGACCACGTCATGCCGATGGGCCGCCTAACGCCGATCGGCGTAAAGTCCCGTGTGTGGGTTTGCAGATCGCGTGCGCCGATGCGTGCATCTCCGCTTGGCCATCAGTCCCCCAGATCACCGCTAGGAGACTGTTAGACGGTGAAACCGCCGTCTATTTACTCCAGACAGCGCTGCGATCTAAGGCAGCCTTGTACTGGGGACAGCTGTGTGACACGGCTGTCCCCCTGGGCAGCAGCGAAGCAATCCAATGCAGTGATGGGTAGATATTTTCTGTGATCACAGATTAGCCGTGATTCAAAAGCATTTTTTCACTATTTGGCTTTGGTATTCGAAGCCGTGATCGATTCTGGATCACGGAAATTGGCCACGGAAATTCCGTGATGACAAATATTCGGAATGCAATCACAGTCGTGATCAACGGGATCACGGTAAAAATTAATTCGTGATTATCTCCCGCCGACTTTAGCAGTTAATAGCAAAGCCCCCTTACATGGTAGGAACACCAACTTTGCCAGATATGTTAAAGAAAATCTGTAATGAAAAAAACTCCCCTGGGGGGTACTCACCTGGGGTGGGGGAAGCCTCTGGATCCTATTGAGGCTTCCCCCGTCCTCCTCGGTCCCAGGGCGGAGGAGAAAATCCTCCCGGAGCGGCGGCGATGTAAATATTTACCTTTTGGATCCAGCGCAGGCGCAGTATCCACTTTTCCCACGGAGATAGGCGAAAATAGCCGATCTCCGGGCCGCTCTACTGCACAGGCACAAGTCTCCTGCGCCTGCGCAGTAGAGCGGAGCCGACGGAGATCGGCTATTTTTGCCTATCTCCATCAGAAGAGCAGCAACAGCGCTGGAGCCCGAACAGGTAAATATTGCACAGGCTGTCGGGTTTGTTGCCTGTGCGTTCCGGGGGCTGCAGCGAGACCGCCGTGGGACACAGGAGGACGGGGGAAGCCTCGATAGGGTCCAGAGGCTTTCCCCTACTAATGTGAGTACCCCCCAGGGGAACTTTTTTCAGTACAGGTTTTCTTTAAGAAGAACAGTGGGAACAAGAGGAAAACATTTTTTTCAAAAAGACCTTATAGTTTTTGAGAAATTTTAAATTTTCAAAGGAAAAAAAGTATACATTTTAATGAGGCAAATGATAGTTCTTAGTGAAGCAATTCCCGCTGACTTTAGCAGTTAATAACAAAGGCCCCTTACATCCTAGCAACACCAAATTTGCAGGATATGTTAAAAAGATAGTGGGAAATAATATTTAAATGTTCAGATAGTGGGATTTTTTTTTTTGAAAAAAATGATGTGGGGTCCCCCCTTCCTGAGCCTCTGTAGCCCCTTCTCCCCCATGCAGGCTGGGATAGCCAGAATTTGGAGCCCCAGCCGACTGGGGCTTCGCACCCTGAGCTATACCAGCCCGCATGCTCCATGATATGAGGGGGGAGAGGAGGGAGAGGGGCGGCCAAGCCTTCCCCTCCCCCCCAGAGCCTTTGTCCAATCCATGGACAAGGGGCTCTTCCCCACCTCCGGTGCCCCAGGAGGAGGTGAGGGCGACAGCTCCCGGGGGGGGGGGGGGGTGTTCATGGTGGCATCTGTTAATAGACCAATGGGGAGCCTTGGAGCCAAAATTCAATGATGCTTTTGGCCTCTATCTATACTTTTTGGTGGACAGAAAAGGGGGGTGGATCCCTTAAAGCTGCAATGGCATAATTTATAAAAAAAAATAGCCTGGTCACTAGGGGGGCTTAAGCCCTGGTCCTTAAGAGGTTAACCACTTCAGCCCTCAGTCATGTTTCACTTTATGCATCCGAGCAATTTTCACCTCCCATTCATTCGCCCATAACTTTATCACTACTTAACACAATAAACTGATCCATATCTTGTTTTTTCTGCCCCCAATTAGGCTTTCTTTGGGTGGTACATTTTGCTCAAAGCTACTTTACTGTAAATGCATTTTAACAGGAAGAATAAGAAAAAAACTGAAAAAATTCATTATTTCTCAGTCTTCAGCCATTATAGGTTTAACCACTTTGTCCTCCTTGACGTATAAAAACGTCAAGGAGGACATGCGCACTCCCGTGCGCTCCCGCAGCCGTGGATTTGTTAGCCCAGGAATCAATGTATCGGTCTATGGTGCCCGATCACTAATTCCTCTCCCCCGCAGAAAAAGCGACAGCTTCTCTCGGAAAGCTACGCTTTTTCTGACTCTATGTCCCTCTAAGCGTACAATGTACGCTTAGAGTGATGTCACGTAAACAAACTCAATTGCCATCTTGTGGCCAAAAAGTAAAACTACATCTAAAAGTAAAAAAACATTACAATACACAAATATTTCCCCAAATAAAACACTATTTACATCCCACCCTCCCAAAATACCCACATAAAATGTTTAATAAAAAAAAACAAAAACATTAATATTAAAAAAAACACATAAATATTTACCTAAGGGTCTAAACTTTTTAAATATCTATGTAAAGATGAAATATTTCTATATATTTTTTTTTTATAAGCTTGTAAATAGTGATGGATGCAAAACGGAAAAAAATGCTCTTTTATTTCCAAATAAAATATTGTCGCCATACATTGTGATAGGGACATAATTTCAACAGTGAAATAACCGTGACAAATGGGCAAGTACAATACGTGGGTTTTAATTATGGAGGCATGTATTATTTTAAAACTATAATGGCCGAAAACTGAGAAATAATGCATTTTTTCAGTTTTTTTCTTATTCTTACTGTTAAATGCATTTACAGTAAGGTAGCTCTTAGCAAAATGTACCCCCCAAAGAAAGCCTAATTGGTGGCGGAAAAAAACAAGATATAGATCAGTTAATTGTGATAAGTAGTGATAAAGTTATAGGCTAATGAATGGGAGGTGAACATTGCTCGGATGCATAAAGTGAAAACGACTGAGGGCTTGAGTGGTTAAAATAATACATGCCTCCATAATTAAAACCCACGTATTGTATTTTACTAATAGTTCCGGGTATGACACCATTTAAATTATGTCCCTATCACAATGTATGGCGACAATATTTTATTTGGAATTAAAAGTGCATTTTTTCCCTTTTGCATCCATCACTATTTATATTTACAAGCTTATAATAAAAAAAAAAAAATATTTCATCTTTACATGGATATTTAAAAAGTTTAGACCCTTAGGTAAATATTAACTTTTTTTTAATTGTAATGTTTTGTTTTTTTTAATTAAATATTTTATGTGGGTATTTTTGGGAGGGTGGGATGTAAATAGTAGTTTTTTTTATGTAAATATGTGGTTTTTTTTGTTTGTTTTTTTAACATGTAGATGTCGTTTTACTATTTGGCACAAGATGGAAACCATGAGTTTGTTTGCATTACGTCACTCTAAGCGTAACATGTACGCTTAGAGGGTCGTAAGGGGGCGTAAGAGGCAGAAAGAGCGAGGCTTCCGAGATAAGCCGTCGCTTTTTCTGCCGGGGAAAGTGATCAATAATCGGGCCCCATGTCCCGATTCATTGATCACCAGGCTAACGAACTGCAGACCGGGAGCGCGTGTGTGCATATACGTCCAAAAGGTCTAAATGGTTAAAGTGGACCTGAAGATATTAAAATAAAAAGTTTCACTTACCTGAGGCTTCTGCCAGCCTCCTGCAGCTGCACTGTGCCTGCACCATTTCTATACGATCCACCATTCCCCCGCTGTGGCTCACTTTTCCTTCTGGCAATCACCGCATCCTTGTTCACACCCCCATCGCAGGTAGTGTACTGTGCAGGTACAGTAGAGATTTTCTCGTACTACGTGTAAGAGATTGCGGAAAAGCCGCCGCGCGGACTGGCAGCGAGGCGGCTGGTTCCGCGTCCGGCTCAGCGGTTTGCACGCGGCAGCGTGCGTCTGATGTGGCTGGGTCTGTTAGTGCACACAGAATGAGGAATACGCGCGCGCGCGCTGTGAGGCAGAGCCTTTATGACAAACGAAGAGGGATCAGCTGACCAGGTTGGTCAGCTGATCTCAGAGCGGGCGGCTATTGGTTGATCAGCGCTGGGTGGCGCCGGGGAGCGCCGCTCTATATGTAGTTATTGCTGGTCAGTCTCAAGTTGTCTGCCGTTGCGAACACTTACGTGGAAGCACTCAGACCGTAGTCAGATCCCACAGTGTGTTAGAACCAGGAGGACCTGGGAATTCACACTGAGCAAGATTACTACTGTGTTATCATTGTGTTATACTTCAGACTAGTTCCAGGGTGTTGAAGGCCACGGACCTCACACCCAAGACTAGGGACACTGTGTTACCATTGTGTTATACTTCAGACTAGTTCCAGGGTGTAGAGAGCACGGACCTCACACCCAAGACTAGGGATACAGTATTACCAGTGTGATATACTTCAGACTAGTTCCAGGGTGTTGAGACCATGAACTCACACCCAAGACTAGGCATTGTTTGATATCTGTTATGACCTATTGCTTCCTGACTATCCCTCTGCTGTCTGATTCGGTACCTACGCATATCTGATTACCTGTTGCAACCCCGCCTGTTCCTGGTTACCGAATCAGCCTTCTGTCTCTGTACTTTATCTGCCCGTGTGTTGCCGACCTAGCCTGCCTGACCTTGCGAGCTATTCCTCTCTATCGAGAGATTAGTCTCCAGTCCTGCTTGTGACACCCACCCTCTAGGTGTCACTTAGCTTCTGGGCCTTCCTGCTATTCAGCCTGGGACTCCACACCTTTGGAAGTCTCAGGCTGTTGGAAGGTCTTCACACTTCCCAGAGGGAGGCAATTCTCATACTGCCAAGGATCACCTGCCCCTCGGGTGGTCCCACTCAAAGTCATTACTGTTGCACCAAACACTCACACTATAGAGGTGTCCAGAGGTTAGTCATATATCTGTATTATTGGTGATTCTGCAGATCATTAATAATCAGGTATATATCTGTATTGTTGGTGATACTGCAGATCACCAATAATCAGATTCTCTCTGTGTGCTGACACCGATCGTTACACTACGCCTGCGCAGGACCCTCCTGGCCGGGGGAGCGTGTGTGAGGATAGGCGCAGCCAGGGCCACGCAGGCGGAGTGGATGTATATATTGAAGCCTATTCACAAATATATACAGTAAATCTTTTATTCTTAAAAAAAAAAATTGGCCAATAAAAAAGTGCCAGCACAACAACCAACAATAGGCAGTGAGGGTGTGGAAGGAGTGGTACCTGTATAACCACAGCGCAAACAGGTGCCGCATGGCAAAGCGACTCCAGTGTCGCCACACAAGGTACGGGTGTTGACTGCTAATTACGATAAAGTGACATTTTGTGTAAATATTCACAATTACAGCCGTACGTAATTACAATATGGAAATTCAACTGATTTTGTGTAATCTATTTGTAATTTTGTGTAATTTTGGGGTGACAACTTTAGCAGTTAATAGCAAATCCCCCATACAAACTGTCGTCACCAAATTGCTAAGTGTAATAAGGCGAATAGTGAAAACAAGTCAAAAAAAATTATTTTTCAAAAAATCAATAGTAGTTTTAGAAAAAAATTATTCTAAAAATGCAAAGAAATGTTTTTTAAACTCAGAAAAATGACAGTATCAAAATATATATTTTTTGCATTTTTAAAATCTCAAAAACGGCAAGTTCTTTTTGAAATTTTTTTTTTACTTTTTGCCACTTTTTTTCCCTTAACACAAGTGGCAATTGTGGTGATGACAGCATGTATGGGGGCTTTTCTATTAACCCCTAAAATCGGCACAAAACTTGAAAATGCAAAATTACGATTGCTGATTACGTTTATGTATAAAATTAATTCCAATTTTCCTAAAATTTCACATTACGATTTTGCATTTTAATTGCAAATTAAGATGCAAAATTACAGCTATGTGAAATTCATGCTCATCATTTACTTGGTTCTTCTACACTCTCAGTGGGTGTCGGGGTGAAAATCAGAATGGCCAGAATGGAAATGCTCTATATACGGAACTGGGCTTCCTTAAAGCAGTCATCAGGGGAAAAAGGATAAAATAAGTGGTACTTACTGAGGGCTTCCTCCAGCCCCAAGCTCCCAGCATGTCCCTCGCCGCAGCTCTCCCCGCAGCCGTTCGCCGCAGGTCCGTCCCGGTCCCCGGCGATAACATCAGAGCGACCTCCAGGTGAGCGCCGCAGTTAATCACCGCCACGTGGCCCGGAGCGGACTGAGTAGGCGCAGTAGTTCTGTGCCTGCGCAGTCCGCTCCGGCCCACGTGGTGGTGATTGACAGCGCCACTCGCGCAGGCGCAGTACAGGCCGACCTGGAGGTCGCTCTGATGTCATCGCCGGGGACCGGGACGGACCTGCGGCGAACGGCTGCAGGGAGAGCTGCGGCGAAGGACATGCTAGGAGCTTGGGGCTGGAGGAAGCCCCCGGTAAGTACCACTCATTTTATCCTTTTTCCCCTGATGACTCCTTTAAGCACTGCTGTCCTGTCTCTAATTCTGGAACCCCCAAACAATGCAACACCCACTAGCCTAAGAACATGCAAATAAGTGAACACATCCCACAACCTAACATGTTTCACCCTTATAGGAGCTTCTTCAGGGGAACAAGCATGTGCAGAATACAATGGTGTAAAGTGTTGTGTGTTCATCAAAATAGCACAAATCAGAGCTAACTGGCATTAATTCACAAAGGGCCTTATAAATCCTTATTGTATATTGCTAGCCTGATCCAATTTACCTTTTCTCCTGAGTGGAACTTTTTTGGCATCTTTCTCCTAATTTTTTCCTAGGTGGTATAAATAAAATGCATTTTAAAGAGAAACTTCGACCAAGAATTGAACTTTATCCCAATCAGTAGCTGATACCCCCTTTTACATGAGAAATCTATTCCTTTTCACAAACAGACCATCAGGGGGCGCTGTATGGCTGATATTGTGGTGAAACCCCTCCCACAAGAAACCCCTCCCACAAGAAACTCTGAGGACCGTGGTACTCCTGTCTGTGAATCTTGTTACATTGTGGGAAATAGCTGTTTACAGCTCTTTCCAACTGCCAAAAAAACATGCAGCAGCTACATCACCTGCCAACAGTAAAAATGTCACCATGTAGTAAATGTCAGGATGTAAATCAGGGATTTAAAAGCTTTTACAATAGCTTTTACAATGGGCAAACACTGACTAAATCATTTATACATAAGTATTGTAAAAATGAAGCACTTTTTTTATTACATTATTTTCACTGGAGTTCCTCTTTAAGTCACAAGCAAAAAAAGAATTTTGGCAAGGCTGAAAAGTTATTTTAAACAGAAGATGAAAAATGATCTCCTAAGAAAAACTGAAGAGAAAAGTGATTAGG
The DNA here is from genome assembly GCF_040937935.1 of Hyperolius riggenbachi. NCBI lineage: Eukaryota > Metazoa > Chordata > Amphibia > Anura > Hyperoliidae > Hyperolius > Hyperolius riggenbachi. The sequence continues at coordinate 15,105,097 of NC_090647.1, read as the reverse complement.
ATTTGTCCCATTGTATATCCCATATTTGGTCAATATAACTCCTCTAAAAACGTGCCTGAAGAAGGAGACTGGATCTCTGAAAGATGTATAATGGGGATTTTTAAGAATATTTTTTTAAATGCTTAGATCATTTTCTAGAAATATTTTCCCCTTGGCTAACACAATGCTGGTGCTATTTTCTGTGCTGTGAAGTTGGAAAGAAGTTTAATTAGTCCCCCTGGCTGGCTAGCTGGCAGGGCTGAGCAATGGGAAATCTTGTGCTAAGCTCTTGTGTGTTATTTAATTAATGTGACGTCCTGACTAGTGTTGGGCGAACAGTGTTCGCCACTGTTCGGGTTCTGCAGAACATCACCCTGTTCGGGTGATGTTCGAGTTCGGCCGAACACCTGACGGTGCTCGGCCAAACCGTTCGGCCATATGGCCGAACTAAGAGCGCATGGCCGAACGTTCCCCGAACGTTCGGCTAGCGCTGTGATTGGCCGAACGGGTCACGTGGTTCGGACCCGAACGCGCTCTGATTGGCCGAACGGTCACGTGGTTCGGGTAAATAAATACCCGAACCACGTCATATCTCCGCCATTTGTCTGTGGGTTTAGCTTTGGGTAGGCAGGCAGGGTAGTTCGCGCTCCAGCCACGCTAGCCAGGGTCCCCCCTGTCATTGTGTCACTGCTGGGAACAGTAGTACACCGCTTGCTCAGCCACACTATATAGCATTCTGTTTACTGCCACTCTGTGTACCTCGCTCAGCCACACTATATAGCATTCTGTTTACTGCCACTCTGTGTCTGCTGGGAATAGTAGTACACCGCTTGCTCAGCCACACTATATAGCATTCTGTTTACTGCCACTCTGTGTACCTCGCTCAGCCACACTATATAGCATTCTGTTTACTGCCACTCTGTGTCTGCTGGGAATAGTGGTACACCGCTCGCTCAGCCACACTATATAGCATTCTGTTCACTGTTCTGTGTCTGCTTGGAATAGTAGTACACCGCTCGCTCAGCCACACTATATAGCATTCTGTTTACTGTTCTGTGTCTGCTGGGAATAGTGGTACACCGCTCGCTCAGCCACACTATATAGCATTCTGTTTACTGTTCTGTGTCTGCTGGGAATAGTGGTACACCGCTCGCTCAGCCACACTATATAGCATTCTGTTCACTGTTCTGTGTCTGCTGGGAATAGTGGTACACCGCTCGCTCAGCCACACTATATAGCATTCTGTTCACTGTTCTGTGTCTGCTGGGAATAGTGGTACACCGCTCGCTCATCCACACTATATAGCATTCTGTTCACTGTTCTGTGTCTGCTGGGAATAGTGGTACACCGCTCGCTCAGCCACACTATATAGCATTCTGTTCACTGTTCTGTGTCTGCTGGGAATAGTGGTACACCGCTCGCTCAGCCACACTATATAGCATTCTGTTCACTGTTCTGTGTCTGCTGGGAATAGTGGTACACCGCTCGCTCAGCCACACTATATAGCATTCTGTTTACTGTTCTGTGTCTGCTGGGAATAGTGGTACACCGCTCGCTCAGCCACACTATATAGCATTCTGTTTACTGTTCTGTGTCTGCTGGGAATAGTGGTACACCGCTCGCTCAGCCACACTATATAGCATTCTGTTTACTGTTCTGTGTCTGCTGGGAACAGTAGTACACCGCTCGCTCAGCCAGAGTATATAGCATTGTGTTTACTGCCACTCTGTGTACACCGCTCAGCCAGACTATATACCATTGTTTACTGACACTCTGTGTACACCGCTCAGCCAGACTATATACCATTGTTTACTGACACTCTGTGTACACCGCTCAGCCAGACTATATACCATTGTTTACTGCCACTCTGATTCTGCTGGGAACAGTAGTACACCGCTCGCTCAGCCAGACTATATAGCATTGTGTTTACTTCCACTCTGTGTCTGCTGGGAACAGTAGTACACCGCTCACCCGCCACTGTATAGCATTGTGCTCTGTGTCACTGCTGACAATAGTGGTACACCGCTCACCCACCACTGTATAGCATTTCTGTACTGCCACTGTACTGCTGCCAGTCAGCGTGTACTTTAAGGATAAGTGAAATGAGGAAGAAATCCGGTGAAAGAGGGAGGGGCAAGGGAAGAGGTGTTTCCCCTGACGGTTCACGTACAGGCCACAGGGGAGCACCCAAGAAAACCCACTCAATACTGCCCATGTTGTCCAGGACAACAACCCTCACAGATCCAAAAGAACAGGACCAGATAATTACTTGGATGACCTCTCAAGCGTCCAGCAGTGGGTTAAGCAGCACCAGCACATCACGCACGAGGTCCGAGTCCTCAGCCAGTTAAAGTCTGGGCTTTCTTTGAAGACTGCACTGAGGATGTTACCATGGCGATTTGCAAGGTGTGCAAGACCCGCCTGAGCAGGGGGAAAAGTATTAACAACCTCTCCACCACCAGCATGAGCCGCCACATTCTATCCAAACATCCCACTCTGTGGGCAAACGCGGCAGGACAGGGTACCACCAGCAACACTGCCTCCCTTGGGTTCACCAGACTCACCACCAGACCCGCCTCAGCAGCAGCAGTAGCCCAGCCATTGCGTGGTTCACAACATTCACAAACATCAGACGATGCTGACACTGTCACTTTCCGGACTAGTGCTCTTGAGGTCTCCCAGTGTTCATCAAACACAACAACCAACAGCCCTTCGGTGTGCAGCGCTACGGTTGAGTTGTCTGTCTCTGAGATGTTTGAGCACAAGAGGAAATTGCCAGCAAATGACCCCCGGGCCGTGGCAGTAACAGCCAGCCAGCATAGCCAAGCTTCTGGCCTGCGAAATGCTGCCATATCGAGTGGTGGAGACAAACAGCTTCAAGGGCATGATGTCAGTGGCCATCCCACGTTACGTGGTTCCCAGCCGCTACCACTTTGCGCGCTCTGCAGTGCCTGAGTTGCATGAGCACGTGGTCAGCTAAATAACCCGAAGCTTGAAGAATGCCGTTGCCTGCAAGGTTCACCTCACCACTGACACCTGGACGAGTGCGTTCGGCCAGGGTCGATACATCTCCCTTACCGCGCACTGGGTGAACCTTGTGGAGCCTGGCAGCGATTCCTCACCTGCTACGGCGCGGGTGTTGCCCACGCCGCAAACAGCTGGATAACAACAGCAGCACCTACCTCTCTGACTCCTTCTCCTCCAACGCATCTCAAAGCTGTACCTCATCCGGAAATGCTAACCCAGCACCAGCAGCAGTAGGATCGTGGAAGCAGTGCAGCACAGCTGTTGGCATGCGTCAGCAAGCGTTGCTGAAGCTGATCTGCCTTGGGGATAAGCAGCACACAGGGGAGGAAATTTGGAGGGGAATAAAGGAACAGACGGATTTGTGGCTGGCACCGCTGGACCTGAAACCGGGCATGAAGCTAGACACCTGGCACGAACTGGCAATGTACGCAATAGAGGTGCTGGCTTGCCCGGCAGCCAGCGTTATGTCGGAACGCTGTTTCAGTGCTGCCGGAGGCATCATCACAGATCGGCGTATCCGCCTCTCCACAGAAAATGCAGACCGTCTGACTCAAATTAAAATGAATCAATCCTGGATTGGAAACGACTACGCAACACTCCTGGACCCCAACCAAGTAACATGACCGATGAACATCTGGGATGGTTTAGCATTTCCGGTCCCTGTTTATTGAACCTCTCATCTGTATTACATTTATGACTGCATGGCGGCAAAAAGCATTGCTGCTATATCCGCACGCTTTTTGTCCTCATGCAAGGCCTGGGTTGTTGTGTCTCACAAAGCGTGGCCTTCTCCTCCTGCGCCTCCTCCTGTTCCATCACGTGTGCTGCTGCTGCTGCTGCTGCTGCTGCTGGGTTACCGTTGCCGGTCCCTGTTTATGGAACCTCTTATCTTTATTACATTTATGACTACATGGCGGTACAAAGCATGCTATCCGCACGCTTTTTGTCCTCATGCAAGGCCTGGGTTGTTGTGTCTCACAAAGCGTGGCCTTCTCCTCCTGCGCCTCCTCCTGTTCCATCACGTGTGCTGCTGCTGCTGCTGCTGGGTTACCGTTGCCGGTCCCTGTTTATGGAACCTCTTATCTTTATTACATTTATGACTACATGGCGGTACAAAGCATGCTATCCGCACGCTTTTTGTCCTCATGCAAGGCCTGGGTTGTTGTGTCTCACAAAGCGTGGCCTTCTCCTCCTGCGCCTCCTCCTGTTCCATCACGTGTGCTGCTGCTGCTGCTGCTGCTGCTGGGTTACCGTTGCCGGTCCCTGTTTATGGAACCTCTTATCTTTATTACATTTATGACTACATGGCGGTACAAAGCATGCTATCCGCACGCTTTTTGTCTTCATGCAAGGCCTGGGTTGTTGTGTCTCACAAAGCGTGGCCTTCTCCTCCTGCGCCTCCTCCTGTTCCATCACGTGTGCTGCTGCTGCTGCTGGGTTAGCGTTGCCGCGTGGTCCCTGTTTATTGAACCTCTTATCTTTATTACATTTATGACTACATGGCGGTACAAAGCATGCTATCCGCACGCTTTTTGTCCTCATGCAAGGCCTGGGTTGTTGTGTCTCACAAAGCGTGGCCTTCTCCTCCTGCGCCTCCTCCTGTTCCATCACGTGTGCTGCTGCTGGGTTAGCGTTGCCGCGTGGTCCCTGTTTATTGAACCACTTATCTTTATTACATTTATGACTGCATGGTGGTACAAAGCATGCTATCCGCACGCTTCTTGTCCTCATGCAAGGCCTGGGTTGTTGTGTCTCAAAGCGTGGCCTTCTCCTCCTGCGCCACCCTCCTCCTGTTCCATCACGTGTGCTGCTGCTGGGTTAGCATTACCGGTCCCTTTTCCTGGAACCTCTTATATGTATTACATTTATGACTGCATGCCGACAAAAAGCATGTTACCTGTGCAAAGAAAACAGACATTTCCCGCATTTAAAAGACAGTTTTCCCTTTGAAACTTTAAAATCGATTTTCTCAAAAACTATAAGCTCTTTTTGCTAAAAAAATTTTTCCTCTTGTACCCACTCCCAAGGTGCACATACCCTGTAAATTTGGGGTATGTAGCATGTAAGGAGGCTTTACAAACCACAAAAGTTCGGGTCCCCATTGACTTCCATTATGTTCGGAGTTCGGGTCGAACACCCGAACATCGCGGCCATGTTCGGCCTGTTCGGCCCGAACCCGAACATCTAGATGTTCGCCCAACACTAGTCCTGACTGAGTTGTGTTCAGGAGAGAGAGGATATAACGGAACAGGCAGAGGTGCGGTCACCTTCTTACCAGGTGCCATTCCTGCATTATGGATCCCTCTCAGGCTGGGGGCTCACATAATGTAACATGAAAGGCTGTGTTTTATGTCATGTTTCATTTAATGTTATGTGCATTTTTTTGTGTGTTTTTACTGCATTTTTGGTGCATTTTACCGCAGATGCGTTTTTCAAGCGTTTTTTGCAAATCACTAGGAAGACAACAGGGATCCCATCATAAATGTATCACCCGAAAGTGCCCATTAATGGTGCAATCTCCTAAACGATCGATAAGATCGGGGGCTGTCTGTGAGGATCGTAATGAGCTAATTACGGTTTCGGGAAATTTGGTGTACATTTTCGCATTTACGCTTATACGTAATTACGATTTGTAAACTCAATTGATTTCGTATAGTGATTCCTAAATTTTGCCTAAAATTTTGCGTAACATTGTGCCAACTGTTAATGGGCACTTTATAGTAAGAGGGATAGAGTTGTGGCCATATATATTTCCTTTTAAACAATAGCTGTTGCCTGGCTGTGCTACTGCTCCTCTGTTCCTAAAGAGAACCCGAGGTGGGAATTAATTATGTTAGTGGGGCACAGAGGCTGGTTGTGCACACTATCACCAGCCTCTGTTGCCCCATGCTGTGCCTCCAGGACCCCCCTGCGCGCCGTTATACCCCCCGCAGTGCTGGCGACACACAGTGTGTCGCCAGCACAATATTTACCTCTGCCTGTCTGTTAGCGCCGCTCCCCCGCCTCCTCCGTATCGGCGCTACCCGCCCGCGTCCCTTCCTTCCAATCAGCGGGAGGGAAGGGACGCAGGCGGGTAGCGCTGATACAGAGGAGGCGGGGGAGCGGCGCTGACAGACAGCACATAGGTAAACATTGTGCTGGCGACACGCTGTGTGTCGCTAGCACTGCGGGGAGTATAGCGGCGCGCAGGGGGGGACATGGAAGCACACCATGGGGCAACGGAGGCTGGTCTTAGTGTGCACAACCAGCCTCTGTGCCCCACTAACATAATTAAATCCTACCTCGGGTTCTCTTAAGGCCTGGTTCACACATAAATCTGCACATTTCCGGTCTAGTCCTGTCCTGTGACTCCTGTCCTGTCAGTTATGCATCTAACTTGCATCTGTTTTCTATCAGTTTTACCTATCTGGACTATATGTAGGTAGAAAAAAACAAAGTCTTGTAAAAGTAATACCTTTTAATGGCTAACTGATAAAGTTAAATAATGCAAGCTTTCTGGGATCTAGTCCCCTTCCTCAGGCATATTTCTAGATGTTAGCTGTAGTAAAACACTGATGCAGGGAAGCTGCATGAAGATGGCAGTTGTACTGGTTGCTGTTTAGCAGTTAGATGTCAGGTGATCAGCAGGCTGGAGCCAGTGAGCTTATGCAAGCAAACATGAAATCTAGCAGGTTTCTGAAGATAGTGAAGCCAAGTCAATCATGTTACATAAGGAGTCATGAATCCCATTCCACAATTTAAACCTTCTGTTTCTCCTATATAGATTCCTCTTGAGGAGCATTTCATGCAGCGTATCATGTATACAACATTGGATGATTCACAGGAAAATTGGTCTGATATTTGATGATATTTCTGTGAGTTTGGTATTTGTATTTGGCTTGTGCACAAGATATAAGGGCAGGTCTCACACCTTGCGTTATTACAGGGTAATGTGCCTGGAGTTTCTGGTGTAGATAATGCACTTCTGATAATCATTTGTCTCAAATTGGGAGGTTGTCTGAAAGCAAGCATTGGTAAATCAGGAAAAACTTCTTTCAGGCGTTTGTCTTTATGAAGTATCGGTTGCAGGGCTTTCGATATCTTCCTCAGTGTCTTTAATCTTGGGTTGTAGGTGACCACTATTGGGACTCTGTTGTTTTCAGTCTTTGGGGTGTATTTCAATAGTTCCTCTCTAGATTTTAAAGTTGCTCTGTGTATTTGATCATCAACGATTCGTGGATGATATCCCTGATCTATGAATATATTACATAGTGACATAAGTTGTCTGTCTCTGTCCTCTGAAACAGAACATATTCGGTTATACCTCAGAGCCTGGCTGTAAACAATAGATTTTTTGGTGTGTTCCGGGTGGAAACTATTCCACTTGAGGTAAATATGCCGGTCAGTTGGTTTACGGTAGATGGATGTTTCTAAAAATCTATCTTGTATATAAATTGTAGTATCCAGGAAACTGACATGGGAGGATGAAAAGTTGAGCGTTAACTTGATGTTCTTGTGGTATTCTGAGAAGTTTTTGTGGAATTTGATTAATTCTTCCTGTGATGCTGTCCAAATTAATAGGATATCGTCTATAAATCTGAAGTAAGCCCATGGTTTAATTTCACACGTTGAAAGGAAGTTTTCCTCCGATCTGGCCATAAATAAATTTGCATACTGGGGTGACATTCTACTTCCCATAGCACTGCCCATTGTCTGTAGATATACATCATTCCCAAATGAAAAATAGTTATGAGTTAGTATATATTTGATAAGTTGTAGTGTGGGCTCTGTTGGTAGATCATTCAACTGAAGGAAATGTTGGCAAGCTGCAATACCGTCCTCGTGTGGAATGTTGGTATAAAGGGATTCAACATCCATTGTAGCCAGGATAGCACCCTCTGGGATTGGACCCATGGCAGTCAATTTGTTAATATTCAAACAGTGATACAGCGCTCACCACTCCGGCACCTTGCAAGTCCAGTCAGCTGCTAACTGTTTAAAAGGCAAAAGCGATTCCTTCTCCTTTAAAGATTTTAGCTAGGTCACAGCAGCGCGTACTGGTGGATTAATCCTCAGAGGATAATGGTGCAAGCCTAAAACAGCAAGGAAACATAAACGCACATAGCGGGTAAACCTTCACTACTTGTACACCCAGTGTTGATACCACACTTTGTGCGAATGGACTGAACCTCCACCTCATGCAGGACAGGGGTCACACTCCCCCCTTCATTCCCCTGCTCACCAGATAAATTCCTGATTCGGGCATATCAAGGAATACCATTAATGTAGTTTCGCCGGTAGAACTAGAAAAAACATAGAGAGCCGCCTCTCATAGCATAAAACCTTTTTTAATATGGCTAAAAGCCCCACATAAAAGATGCGTACCAGATTAAAAGCATAACGAGCATATCTCACATATCCTGATGGATGTCAGCCAGATTCCTCGCCGCAGCGCCGGAGACCTCCGTCTATGTGTTGTACCAGGAAGCGTGCGTGTCCAAGGCTCTGCCCTACGCGTTTCGTCACTAAGGGGCGTGACTCATCAGGGGCAATGGACACGCTCGCACGCTCTGTCCTTACATATGCGAGTGCCCGCCCAGAACTCCTCCCACCTCTGCAGGCCCCTATCACAGGTGTACATCTATGCGGCCAGCCAGCAGTGAGGCGGTGACTCCGGCAGGCAACCCCTGCATACCAATCCTAAACTTTACAACTAAAAAATATTAATAACAATAAGATTTACATAAACATGACAACAAGCCCTCCCTAAAAGGTTCTACACAGCGGCGCCTGATCTTATCAAGCATATTGCTTTACAGTATCCTATATAAGTGTTTCCAAATTAGCATTCAGCGATGCCCTATAACCTACTCAATTTTCACCAATACCCTGCCACCCTCTCACACAGTTTACAAAACAGTCCCATTCCAGTCCTCTATTAGGAGGACACAGCGTTTCATTAGGCAATAAACGTTAGTGAATTCACAACCCCATCCATCGCCAACATTTCCCCCCTCCCCTTCCCCCCAGTAACCTCAAGGTACAAATAAAGACCTCCAATCTTAGTGTTTTGCAGTATTAATAACCATTACTTCACATAGTTCCCCACTCCCATATATTATAATATAAGTTCCATGAACACCATGTATCAGTGTTTCTTTTAGCATCACCTCCACCCCCTATTTACTCTTCCACTCCCCTCGGGTCCTCCCCCACCCCCCCTTTTTAGTCATTCGTGATGAAACAGTTAATGTCTATCTCTATATTTAGGCCACATGGTGTCAGTGTTCCCAGTTTATATATCCAGGATGTCTCTAATTTTGACAGTTGTCTTAAACGGTTGCATCGCCTCCAGCTTGGGGACAGTTTCTCCAGCACACAGAATTTTAAACTATTGGGGTTGCGGTCATGGATATTCTTGAAATGGGCTGAGACTCTGTGGTCTTCATGTCCCTTTTTAATTTTATAAATGTGTTCTCCAATACGAGTTTTCAAATCTCTCGTGGTTCTACCCACGTATTGCATTCCACATCCACACCAAAGTAGATAAACCACATGTGTGGATGTGCATGTGACGAAATTTTTTATCTTAAATAGCTTATGGTTAGAGTAGGAAGTCACATCTCTCACCGTTTCCCTCCTACTATGTAGGTTGCAGCCTTGACAGTTCCCACATGGGTAGAATCCAGGCTGTTGCCAGGCATTGGATATTCGACCCATTGGTGGGTCCACACAGCTGGGCACCAGTTTATCCCTAAGGTTTTCTGCTCTCCGATAAATAAATTTAGGTTTATTGGAAGAACTCGTGCAAGGACAGGGTCACTAGTCAAAATGGACCAATTTCTCTTAACAATCTTCTCCACTTTTTTAAACTGTAAACTGTAGTCACTGATGAAAGATAACTCATTATTTGTGGGAGGGGTTGGTGGCTTTCCAGCCACCAATCCCCTTCTATCCATGCCTCTTACATCCATAATGGTATTGGCCAGTGCTTCTTCTCTATACCCCTTTTTCATAAAGCGAGTCTTCAAGATTTCTGCCTGTTCATCATAATCACTGACATGTGTACAGTTTCTACGAAGTCTAACCATCTGTCCCCTTGGGACCCCCCTTATCCACCGTGGATGGTGGCAGCTCTCTACAGGTATTAATCCATTTCTTCTTTTTGTTTACACGCCCCCGAGAGGTGGATATAGGAGGGGGGACACATATGGGGGACCATTATATGGGAACACATACGGAGTACCAACGTCCAACAGATACCAACAGCTGGAAGATTTTCAAGAACACCCACATGATAATTTTTTAGACAGGGGTCATGTACACAACTATGGGGAACACCAGAGAGGGGATATAGACCAGATCATCTATACCCCAGGGCGGCAAACAAAAAGAAGAGCAGAAGGGGATGTAGGGCAGGATTTAGAAAGCAAAAAGCTAAGGAATTAGTGGGGGAGGGCATCTTTAACCTTAGTGGAGTTGATCTCACTAGGGGGGAACTCAGAGTGCTTGACAAGGGTTTGAAATTTGCACCCCCAAAAAATATTAACAAATTTAGCACGTATATTGATTTACAAAAGTTTGTGAGGAAAATTAACCTCAAACGGTATTTTTTAGATAGGGAAGGACCCAATCAGAAAGCCAATGTGACATCATGCTATGTACATACAAATTTACGCAACAATTCTGTATTTAATCCCCAGATGGGGAAAGGCCATAATAGTATAGAAGTGTTTAAGAGAGTAGTTGGGGGAGAAATAGATAAAATTCCGGAGCAAAGGGCTGGAGGATTTAAAAGAGAAATAAAAGATATTTTGGAAACAAAAAACCCTGTAATCCGCCCCGCGGATAAAGGGGGGGGGGGGGGGTGTTGTGGTTCTAAGCAAGGAACAATACTTTGGGGAATTGGATAAAATAGTCTCTGACAGTAAGACCTATGAAAAATTGATGGGGAACCCAACGATTAAATATAAACAAGAATTAATACAGATATTGAGGGGAGGACTGGATGAGGGGTTACTTTCTGACAAAGAGTTTTGTTACTTGGTCCCCTCGGCACCTAGAGTGCCAGTAATCTACCAAACCCCAAAGGTGCATAAGAGCCTTATAGATCCCCCCGGCCAACCCATAATTAGTGGGATTGGTTCGATAACCAACAGGTTGGGTATGTTGGGTATGTATTTGGATAGGTTCTTGCAGCCACTGGTGAAAAAGCTTCCCAGGGTACTCAAGGATACTGGTCACACATTGCAAATTCTTGAAAAAGTAAAGGTAGAGGAGGGGATGCTGCTGGGAACGGCGGATGTAAGCTCACTTTACACAAACATACCTCACGATGGGGGAATAGAGGCAGTACAATACTTTATGGAAGAGGATGATACGTTGAACGCACATCAAATTGAGTTTTTGCTTGAATTACTAAGATTTGCATTAACCAAAAAATATTTTTGGTATAAAGGTGAATACTACCAGCAGAGGTATGGATGTGCGATGGGGGCGTCCTTCGCCCCATCTATGGCAAACCTGTACATGGCCAGATGGGAGGAGCTAGCTATAGCGAGGGGCGCCCCCAACATCTTTACATGGGGCCGTTATATTGACGACTTCTTAGTTTTATGGCGAGGAGATGAAGAGTCATTAAAAAAGTTCTTTGAGGAAGTAAATAATATATGGCCTAATATTAAACTGACCCTGGAATATGACAGACATAGTATCCATTTTTTGGACCTGAATATATCTGTGGATTGTGGAGGGCTGAAAACAAAGTGTTTTTTTAAAAAGACAGATAGAAATGGATTTATACCTGTAGAGAGCTGCCACCATCCACGGTGGATAAGGGGGGTCCCAAGGGGACAGATGGTTAGACTACGTAGAAACTGTACACATGTCAGTGATTATGATGAACAGGCAGAAATCTTGAAGACTCGCTTTATGAAAAAGGGGTATAGAGAAGAAGCACTGGCCAATACCATTATGGATGTAAGAGGCATGGATAGAAGGGGATTGGTGGCTGGAAAGCCACCAACCCCTCCCACAAATAATGAGTTATCTTTCATCAGTGACTACAGTTTACAGTTTAAAAAAGTGGAGAAGATTGTTAAGAGAAATTGGTCCATTTTGACTAGTGACCCTGTCCTTGCACGAGTTCTTCCAATAAACCTAAATTTATTTATCGGAGAGCAGAAAACCTTAGGGATAAACTGGTGCCCAGCTGTGTGGACCCACCAATGGGTCGAATATCCAATGCCTGGCAACAGCCTGGATTCTACCCATGTGGGAACTGTCAAGGCTGCAACCTACATAGTAGGAGGGAAACGGTGAGAGATGTGACTTCCTACTCTAACCATAAGCTATTTAAGATAAAAAATTTCGTCACATGCACATCCACACATGTGGTTTATCTACTTTGGTGTGGATGTGGAATGCAATACGTGGGTAGAACCACGAGAGATTTGAAAACTCGTATTGGAGAACACATTTATAAAATTAAAAAGGGACATGAAGACCACAGAGTCTCAGCCCATTTCAAGAATATCCATGACCGCAACCCCAATAGTTTAAAATTCTGTGTGCTGGAGAAACTGTCCCCAAGCTGGAGGCGATGCAACCGTTTAAGACAACTGTCAAAATTAGAGACATCCTGGATATATAAACTGGGAACACTGACACCATGTGGCATAAATATAGAGATAGACATTAACTGTTTCATCACGAATGACTAAAAAGGGGGGGTGGGGGAGGACCCGAGGGGAGTGGGAGAGTAAATAGGGGGTGGAGGTGATGCTGAAAGAAACACTGATACATGGTGTTCATGGAACTTATATTATAATATATGGGAGTGGGGAACTATGTGAAGTAATGGTTATTAATACTGCAAAACACTAAGATTGGAGGTCTTTATTTGTACCTTGAGGTTACTGGGGGGAAGGGGAGGGGGGAAATGTTGGCGATGGATGGGGTTGTGAATTCACTAACGTTTATTGCCTAATGAAACGCTGTGTCCTCCTAATAGAGGACTGGAATGGGACTGTTTTGTAAACTGTGTGAGAGGGTGGCAGGGTATTGGTGAAAATTGAGTAGGTTATAGGGCATCGCTGAATGCTAATTTGGAAACACTTATATAGGATACTGTAAAGCAATATGCTTGATAAGATCAGGCGCCGCTGTGTAGAACCTTTTAGGGAGGGCTTGTTGTCATGTTTATGTAAATCTTATTGTTATTAATATTTTTTAGTTGTAAAGTTTAGGATTGGTATGCAGGGGTTGCCTGCCGGAGTCACCGCCTCACTGCTGGCTGGCCGCATAGATGTACACCTGTGATAGGGGCCTGCAGAGGTGGGAGGAGTTCTGGGCGGGCACTCGCATATGTAAGGACAGAGCGTGCGAGCGTGTCCATTGCCCCTGATGAGTCACGCCCCTTAGTGACGAAACGCGTAGGGCGGAGCCTTGGACACGCACGCTTCCTGGTACAACACATAGACGGAGGTCTCCGGCGCTGCGGCGAGGAATCTGGCTGACATCCATCAGGATATGTGAGATATGCTCGTTATGCTTTTAATCTGGTACGCATCTTTTATGTGGGGCTTTTAGCCATATTAAAAAAGGTTTTATGCTATGAGAGGCGGCTCTCTATGTTTTTTCTAGTTCTACCGGCGAAACTACATTAATGGTATTCCTTGATATGCCCGAATCAGGAATTTATCTGGTGAGCAGGGGAATGAAGGGGGGAGTGTGACCCCTGTCCTGCATGAGGTGGAGGTTCAGTCCATTCGCACAAAGTGTGGTGTCAAAACTGGGTGTACAAGTAGTGAAGGTTTACCCGCTATGTGCGTTTATGTTTCCTTGCTGTTTTAGGCTTGCACCATTATCCTCTGAGGATTAATCCACCAGTACGCGCTGCTGTGACCTAGCTAAAGTCAATTTGTTAAGAAGGTCAGTGTTGTCCTGGATGTAGCTGGCTGTATTCCTTACCATGGGTTTAAGGATGTTTTCTACCCAGCCAGATATCTTTTCTGTTAGTGTCCCCAAACCAGAGATGATAGGACGACCTGGATTTCCTTCTTTGTGTATTTTTGGTAAGATGTAGAAGGTGCCTATTTTAGGATTATCTGGTATTAATGCAAGTATGTTAGATGATTTTGAGGAAAGATCATTAAGCATATTCTTCAATTCCCTTGAGTATTGTAGCGTGGGGTTGGTTTCTAGTCTTTTGTAGTAGGTGTTGTTGGAGAGCTGTCTGTTTGCTTCTTGAACATAGGTGGATTTATCCAAAATCACTACAGCTCCTCCTTTGTCAGCTGGTTTAATTACTATGTTGTTATTGCTTTTAAGGTTCAGTATTGCTTTCCTTTCTTGAGTGTTGAGGTTGTAGAGTGTCTGTATTTGTTTGTCCAGTATCTCCAATTTGATTATTTTCCTGAAGTTGTCAATATATTCTTCTAATTTCTTGTTCCGCCCTGATTTTGGTGTCCAGGTACTGCTCTTTTTGGTTTTGCTATTTGTAGGTTCGGTGTTTTCAAATGATGAATATTTAGGTTTGTTATGAAAAAATTCCTTTAGTCTTATCCTCCGATAAGAGAAAACATCCTTAAACCCATGATAAGGAATACAGCCAGCTACATCCAGGACACCACTGACCTTCTTAACAAATTGACTGCCATGGGTCCAATCCCAGAGGGTGCTATCCTGGCTACAATGGATGTTGAATCCCTTTATACCAACATTCCACACGAGGACGGTATTGCAGCTTGCCAACATTTCCTTCAGTTGAATGATCTACCAACAGAGCCCACACTACAACTTATCAGGTATATACTAACTCATAACTATTTTTCATTTGGGAATGATGTATATCTACAGACAATGGGCAGTGCTATGGGAAGTAGAATGTCACCCCAGTATGCAAATTTATTTATGGCCAGATTGGAGGAAAACTTCCTTTCAACGTGTGATATTAAACCATGGGCTTACTTCAGATTTATAGACGATATCCTATTAATTTGGACAGCATCACAGGAAGAATTAATCAAATTCCACAAAAACTTCTCAGAATACCACAAGAACATCAAGTTAACGCTCAACTTTTCATCCTCCCATGTCAGTTTCCTGGATACTACAATTTATATACAAGATAGATTTTTAGAAACATCCATCTACCGTAAACCAACTGACCGGCATATTTACCTCAAGTGGAATAGTTTCCACCCGGAACACACCAAAAAATCTATTGTTTACAGCCAGGCTCTGAGGTATAACCGAATATGTTCTGTTTCAGAGGACAGAGACAGACAACTTATGTCACTACGTAATATATTCATAGATCAGGGATATCATCCACGAATCGTTGATGATCAAATACACAGAGCAACTTTAAAATCTAGAGAGGAACTATTGAAATAAACCCCAAAGACTGAAAACAACAGAGTCCCTATAGTGGTCACCTACAACCCAAGATTAAAGACACTGAGGAAGATATCGAAAGCCCTGCAACCGATACTTCATAAAGACAAACGCCTGAAAGAAGTTTTTCCTGATTTACCAATGCTTGCTTTCAGACAACCTCCCAATTTGAGACAAATGATTATCAGAAGTGCATTATCTACACCAGAAACTCCAGGCACATTACCCTGCAATAACACAAGGTGTGAGACCTGCCCTTATATCTTGTGCACAAGCCAAATACAAATACCAAACTCACAGAAATATCATCAAATACAAGACCAATTTTCCTGTGTGTCATCCAATACATGATACGCTGCATGAAATGCCCCTCAAGAGGAATCTATATAGGAGAAACAGGACAAAAACTGCACACAAGAATGAACCATCACCGCTTTAAAATTAATGAGGGTAAAATGGACACACCAGTGGGCCAACACTTCTGCGAACCAGGACACAGCATGCAATATCTAAAAGTATTTATTCTTAAGGGTAACTTCAAAAATGAACAAGCAAGAAAGATTTCTGAGTACAAATTTATGAAAATGTTCAAGACATTAACAGAAGGTTTAAATTGTGGAATGGGATTCATGACTCCTTATGTAACATGATTGACTTGGCTTCACTATCTTCAGAAACCTGCTAGATTTCATGTTTGCTTGCATAAGCTCACTGGCTCCAGCCTGCTGATCACCTGACATCTAACTGCTAAACAGCAACCAGTACAACTGCCATCTTCATGCAGCTTCCCTGCATCAGTGTTTTACTACAGCTAACATCTAGAAATATGCCTGAGGAAGGGGACTAGATCCCAGAAAGCTTGCATTATTTAACTTTATCAGTTAGCCATTAAAAGGTATTACTTTTACAAGACTTTGTTTTTTTTCTACCTACATATATTGTTTGGCTAACACGGTACAGAAACATTTTTACTACTACCTATCTGGACTAGAAATGTACACCTTTTATTTATGAACATACCCACAGAGACACATTCAAAACTGACAGGACTGGACCGGACCAACTGTCAAAAACTGACAGGAAAGGATTGGACACCTTTTTACGTGTGAACCCAGCCTACTTTTAGCCATAGCCCCTGAACAAGCATGCAGCAGATCCTGTCCTCTGACTGAAGAGGGACTGGATTAGCTGCATGCTGGTTTAAGGTGTGTGATTCAGACAAAGAGATCAGCAAGACAGCCAGGCAACTGGTTTTGTTTACCAGGAAATAAATATGGCAGCCTCCATACCCCTCTCACTTTAGGTGCCCTTTAAAGGATACCCGAAGTGGCATGGGACATGATGAGATAGACATGGGTATGTACAGTGCCTAGCACACAAATAACTAGGCTGTGTTCCTTTTTTTCTTTCTCTGTCTGAAAGAGTTAAATATCCGGTATGTAAGTGGCTGACTCAGTCCTGAATCAGACAGGAAGTCACTACAGTGTGACCCTCACTGATAAGAAATTCCCCTTTTTTTACCTCTTTCTTGCTCTCGGAAGCCTTTTTCTGCTAGGAAAGTGTTTTATAGTTGGAATTTCTTATCAGTGAGGGTCACACACACACGTGTTCAATTCTTCCCCAGTCATGACAAAATCTGAAGAAAATAGGTTGTCATTAACCACTTCCCAACCATAGTTTTTTTTTGCGTATGTATGTACGCATCGGCGCCGGTGAGTTGGGTGCCAGGAGAGGTGAATGACGGCTCTCACTGCTAAACTCTCTGGCGATGCTAAATACTATTCCCCCTCCGGGTTGTCGTCTCGGAGGGAGATATAATTTCGGGTCTGGCAGACGCTTTTTTTTCAATCGAGAAATGTGATAGAATTTCCCAGTTTTCTTGATTTTTTTGAGACTGGACGTGTTGGAAAATGCATGCCACTTTTACCAATAATTGTATGGTGTGTGCAAATTACATTTATTGTTTATATAAACAACAAAAATGATGGAATTATGAAACAGCGTGGACAGATAGATAGATAGATAGATAGATAGATAGATAGACAGACAGACAGACAGACAGACAGACAGACAGACAGACAGACAGACAGACAGACAGACAGATAGATAGATAGATAGATAGATAGATAGATAGATAAAGTTATTAAAAAAAGATGTAAATAGTATGGTGTGTTATAGGAAAATCATAGCTATGGAAAAGTGATTGTTAGGTACAATTATAATAAAATGTAACTGTGTTGTACTTGGTTTATTTATTTTAGTTAATAATAAACAGAAATTTGCAGAAAAAAAAGGTGCAGAAAAATATTGTGTTGAATGATGTGTTGAAGGACCACTCCAGCAAAAAGTACACAGTTAAAATCTGATAGAACCAACAGGTTTTGGACTCGTCCATGTCCTCATGGGGGATTCTCAAGGTTTTCTTTGTTTTCAACAGCATTTCCTGAACAGCAGTTTAACTGCCAAAATAGTAAGCTACCAGCCAACCCTCCTACTCACTTGCACACTATTTTGTCAGGTAGACTTACCAACTTCCATTCAGTAAATGCTTTTGGAAATGAAGAAAACCCTGAGAATCCCCCATGAGCAGATGGACTAGCCCAAAACCTGTTGGTTATTTCATATTTTAACTGCTCACTTTTTTCTCTGGAGTGGTCTTCATTCCTGTGCTTATGGGGCAATGGCCTGCCTCTTATCCCCTCAGTAGGAGGAGGCAGTAAGTATGATGACACCTAGGCTGATGGTTATTCATCTAAGGCTGGCTCGAGCACTTGACGGAACATCTATTTTGCATAAAAAGTCCATTAACTGGCGTTCTATTGTTTGCGCCAGGGTGGATGCGCAGCACTATTTTTTGAATATTTTTTTTTAAAAATCATGTAGCTAGCCTAGCACTAGCTACATGATGCCCCCCTCCCTTCCGCATCCCTCCCACCCCTCCGATCGCCGCCGGCGCTATTACCCATAAGGAAATCCCGTTCTGAACGCATGATGTCATTGACATCGTGACGTCAGACGGAGTTCCGATCCACCCCTCAGCGCTGCCTGGCACTAATTGGCCAGGCTGCGCAGGGGTCTCGGGGGGGGGGCGTGTTACGCGGTGGGTAGCGGCGTATCGGCGGCAAGTGGCGCCGATCGTCCACAAAAAAAAAATTATGAAAATCGGCCCAGCGGGGCCTGAGCGGGCGCCCTTCGGCGGTCATGGATGAGCTGAGCTCGTCCATACCGCCAAGGAGGTTAAGTCAATTATTTTCTCATTCACTCCTGCATAATGTAGTGTTTAAACTCATTTCTCTCTCTGGATCAGTATGTGGTTCTACGTCTGTTCTCCTTTGTGACACACTACCCAGTACCCACATATGTCTTATTACACAAACTTGAGTTCAAATTCAAAACGTGTGAAAGTGGAAACATTGTTTAATTAAAGTTCCATGAGTTCTTGAGACTTGTATCACCAGTTATACTTTTGTTTCTACTTGGTTTATTATATACTAAAGGCAAAAGGAATGGAAAAGAGTGATGACTTAGGAAGTCATATAAGCCAAGAAATGTCCAATTTCTCTGCTTTCCACCCTGAGTTTTTCCTCCTGATGGGAGTTCCTGGTCTGGAGGACTCACATCTCCTGATCTCCATCCCCTTCTCCATCATGTACTTTCTGTCTCTCCTGGGGAACACCATCATGGTCCTCGTCATCTCCACCCATGAGAGTCTCCACCAGCCCATGTACATCTTCCTCATGATGTTGGCTCTTACTGACGTCTTCCTGACCTCCTCCACCATCCCGAAGACCCTCAGCATATTCTGGTTCGGTTCTCATAAAATCTATTATAACGGATGTCTTGCTCAAGTCTTCTTTATTCACTTTAACTTTGGAACAGAGTCGGCCATTTTGCTCTCTATGGCTTATGACTGCTACTTTGCAATATGTAAACCATTGACCTACTCCTCAAGCCTCACTGGCACCTTCATATGGAAAATAGCCATGGTTGCCCTTTTTAGAAGCTTCTGTATAATAACACCATTTGTTTTTCTTCTGAAAAGATTACCATTCCAACAAAGCAACTTGATAGAACACACCTACTGTGAACATATGTCAGTGGCCAAATTGGCAACAGCTGACATAAGTGTGAATGTAGTGTATGGACTGATCATAGCTGCCTGTTCAGCTGGCCTGGACATGATTCTCATTGTGGTGTCCTACACTATTATTGTTTCAGCTGTTCTCAGACTCCCGTCATCAGAAGCCCGTTTCAAGGCCTTCAATACCTGCGTGTCTCATATATGTGTCATCATCCTCTTCTACATACCGGCATTTTTTAGCTTTATTGCTCACAGAGTTGGCCATGAACACATTTCTCTGGAGTTCCACATTATCTTTGCCAACCTTTATGTCCTGGTCCCACCAATGATGAACCCAATCATCTACGGGATCAAAACAAGAGAGATTCAGCAGCGGTTCTTTGCCATTGTTTGTAAAGTGATATGTGATGATTTCGTTGCCAGAGTATCACTGACCAAGAGGTGAGGATTATCTGGCTCCACAATAAAGGTAGAAGGGACTTTCTGGTGTTGAATTATCCAACTACTTTCAGTGCATGCTAGTTGTGTTATGATCAGGGCCGGCGCTACCATAGAGGCAAAGGGGGCAACTGTCCTGAGGCCCCGACCTCTGCTGAGGCCCCCGCAGCACCGACCCTGCTACATTCTGCCTGCTCCCTGGGGCCCTGCAAGTATAATAACCATAATTACCTATTAGTCCCGGCGGGTGAGCGGACGGGGAGCGGCTGCACTCTGAGACACGCAGCCTCCCTCCCACTCTATGACCCGGCACGTCATGTGTGTGGGAGGGAGACAGCGTGTCTCAAAGTGCAGCCGCTGCCCGTCCGCTCACCCGCCGGGACTAATAGCTAATTATGGCTATTCTACTTGCAGAGCCTCGGGGAGCAGAGGGCTAATGGTGGGGGGGAGGGGGGGGGAGGTGAGAGAAGCTTTGCTCTGGGGGGGGGGGGCCCAACTCTAGTTTGCCCCAGGGCCATTGGGCCCCCTAAACCGACCCTGGTTATGATGAACAAATTAATGGTGATGAGAAAAATACCAAGCTAGCTTCTCCTAGGAAAATAGAGTTGGACCTGGCACATCATTTTATGAATCACACTCTAAAAAAAACAAAACACTTGAACAGAAAACCTGGTTGTATGATAAAGCTTGAACCTTAACACCTTTTAGCCTGTGTCCTGACAGATTTAAGCTATGTACCCATGTTGCGATTTTGTGAAAGATTTTTCCCACGGCCAACGATTTTGTACAAGACGAGTGATTGTTTCTGTAATCTTGCAATATGGGTAGGCGAACAAACGCGTGCGATTAGGCGAACGATGCTTCGCATCAACTGTCACGGCAGATTGGTTCTGTAAGATCCTCGACAACTCCCACACAAAGAGCTGTGTTGTTTGAACTCTTTTTTGCGCCCGTCGTGTGCCGTTGTGAAACGTCGCGTGTTCCCACAGGCAGAAAGATGGATCGAGGAACACTAATTTGTTAGGCCGCGTCGCTGAGCATTCCCCAAATCAACCATCGATTCAGTGCGCTTTACACAGACAGACTGGCTAACAGTTTAACACCTCTGAATCCTTTGAGTTTGACAGGAAAGAAGCAATACACAAATGTTGGCCTGACAGCTAAATTGATTGTTTTTTGTGTTACCTGTATTTTCAAATGCTTTTCATTCCAACACTATGGAACTCCCTACCTCCACCCATTAGGGCAGCCCCCTCCTTCAACATCTTCAAAAAGGCCCTCAAAACTCACCTTTTCACTCTGGCCTACTACCCCTCACAAGTGATCTAAACCCACAGCTGATCTCTGGTCCCCTATCTCTCGTGTCCCTACCTCTCCCTCTAGATTGTAAGCCTTTGTACAGGGTCCTCTTCCTTTTGTGTCCTACCTGATCATGCACCTCCATTACTGTGAACCCATGCTAGGCATCTGAGTGAACTTAACTTGCCTAATCTCCATGCTCCATCCAGTGACTGACTAAGCATTACCTTGTACTCATACTGTGCTGTGTGATCTCCATGCTCCATACAGTGACTAAGCATTACCTTGTACTCATACTGTGCTGTGTGATCTCCATGCTCCCATCCAGTGACTAAGCATCACCTTGTACTCATACTGTGCTGTGTGATCTCCATGCTCCATCCAGTGACTAAGCATTACCTTGTACTCATACTGTGCTGTGTGATCTCCATGCCCCATCCAGTCACTGACTAAGCATTACCTTGTACTCATACTGTGCTGCGTGATCTCCATGCTCCATCCAGTGACTGACTAAGCATTACCTTGTACTCATACTGTGCTGTGTGATCTCCATGCTCCCCTCCAGTGACTAAGCATTACCTTGTACTCATACTGTGCTGTGTGATCTCCATGCTCCATCCAGTGACTAAGCATTACCTTGTACTCATACTGTGCTGTGTGATCTCCATGCCCCATCCAGTCACTGACTAAGCATTACCTTGTACTCATACTGTGCTGTGTGATCTCCATGCTGCATCCAGTGACTAAGCATTACCTTGTACTCATACTGTGCTGTGTGATCTCCATGCCCCATCCAGTCACTGACTAAGCATTGCCTTGTACTCATACTGTGCTGTGTGATCTCCATGCTCCCCTCCAGTGACTAAGCATTACCTTATACTCATACTGTGCTGTGTGATCTCCATGCTCCCCTCCAGTGACTAAGCATTACATTGTACTCATACTGTGCTGTGTGATCTCCATGCTCCCATCCAGTGACTAAGCACTACCTTGTACTCATACTGTGCTGTGTGATCTCCATGCTCCCTCCAGTGACTAAGCATTACCTTGTACTCATACTGTGCTGCGTGATCTCCATGCTCCATCCAGTGACTAAGCATTACCTTGTACTCATACTGTGCTGTGTGATCTCCATGCTCCATCCAGTGACTAAGCATTACCTTGTACTCATACTGTGCTGTGTGATCTCCATGCCCCATCCAGTCACTGACTAAGCATTACCTTGTACTCATACTGTGCTGTGTGATCTCCATGCTCCATCCAGTGACTAAGCATTAGCTTGTACTCATACTGTGCTGTGTGATCTCCATGCTCCATCCAGTGACTAAGCATTGCCTTGTACTCATACTGTGCTGTGTGATCTCCATGCTCCCCTCCAGTGACTAAGCATTACCTTGTACTCATACTGTGCTGTGTGATCTCCATGCTCCCCTCCAGTGACTAAGCATTACCTTGTACTCATACTGTGCTGTGTGATCTCCATGCTCCCATCCAGTGACTAAGCACTACCTTGTACTCATACTGTGCTGTGTGATCTCCATGCTTCATCCAGTGACTAAGCATTACCTTGTACTCATACTGTGCTGTGTGATCTCCATGCTCCATCCAGTGACTAAGCATTACCTTGTACTCATACTGTGCTGTGTGATCTCCATGCTCCCTCCAGTGACTAAGCATTACCTTGTACTCATACTGTGCTGTGTGATCTCCATGCTCCCCTCCAGTGACTAAGCATTACCTTGTACTCATACTGTGCTGTGTGATCTTCATGCTCCATCCAGTGACTAAGCATTACCTTGTACTCATACTGTGCTGTGTGATCTCCATGTTCCCCTCCAGTGACTAAGCATTACCTTGTACTCATACTGTGCTGTGTGATCTCCATGCTCCCTTCCAGTGACTAAGCATTACCTTGTACTCATACTGTGCTGTGTGATCTCCATGCTCCCATCCAGTGACTAAGCATTACCTTGTACTCATACTGTGCTGTGTGATCTCCATGCTCCCCTCCAGTGACTAAGCATTACATTGTACTCATACTGTGCTGTGTGATCTCCATGCTCCCATCCAGTGACTAAGCACTACCTTGTACTCATACTGTGCTGTGTGATCTCCATGCTCCCTCCAGTGACTAAGCATTACCTTGTACTCATACTGTGCTGCGTGATCTCCATGCTCCATCCAGTGACTAAGCATTACCTTGTACTCATACTGTGCTGTGTGATCTCCATGCTCCATCCAGTGACTAAGCATTACCTTGTACTCATACTGTGCTGTGTGATCTCCATGCCCCATCCAGTCACTGACTAAGCATTACCTTGTACTCATACTGTGCTGTGTGATCTCCATGCTCCATCCAGTGACTAAGCATTAGCTTGTACTCATACTGTGCTGTGTGATCTCCATGCTCCATCCAGTGACTAAGCATTAGCTTGTACTCATACTGTGCTGTGTGATCTCCATGCTCCATCCAGTGACTAAGCATTGCCTTGTACTCATACTGTGCTGTGTGATCTCCATGCTCCCCTCCAGTGACTAAGCATTACCTTGTACTCATATTGTGCTGTGTGATCTCCATGCTCCCCTCCAGTGACTAAGCATTACCTTGTACTCATACTATGCTGTGTGATCTCCATGCCCCCCTCCAGTGACTAAGCATTACCTTGTACTCATACTGTGCTGTGTGATCTCCATGCTCCCCTCCAGTGACTAAGCATTACCTTGTACTCATACTGTGCTGTGTGATCTCCATGCTCCATCCAGTGACTAAGCATTACCTTGTACTCATACTGTGCTGTGTGATCTCCATGCTTCATCCAGTGACTAAGCATTACCTTGTACTCATACTGTGCTGTGTGATCTCCATGCTCCCCTCCAGTGACTAAGCATTACCTTGTACTCATACTGTGCTGTGTGATCTCCATGCTCCCATCCAGTGACTAAGCAGTGCACTACCTTGTACTCATACTGTGCTGTGTGATCTCCATGCTCCCATCCAGTGACTAAGCATCACCTTGTACTCATACTGTGCTGTGTGATCTCCATGCTCCATCCAGTGACTAAGCATTACCTTGTACTCATACTGTGCTGTGTGATCTCCATGCCCCATCCAGTCACTGACTAAGCATTACCTTGTACTCATACTGTGCTGCGTGATCTCCATGCTCCATCCAGTGACTGACTAAGCATTACCTTGTACTCATACTGTGCTGTGTGATCTCCATGCTCCCCTCCAGTGACTAAGCATTACCTTGTACTCATACTGTGCTGTGTGATCTCCATGCTCCATCCAGTGACTAAGCATTACCTTGTACTCATACTGTGCTGTGTGATCTCCATGCCCCATCCAGTCACTGACTAAGCATTACCTTGTACTCATACTGTGCTGTGTGATCTCCATGCTCCATCCAGTGACTAAGCATTACCTTGTACTCATACTGTGCTGTGTGATCTCCATGCCCCATCCAGTCACTGACTAAGCATTGCCTTGTACTCATACTGTGCTGTGTGATCTCCATGCTCCCCTCCAGTGACTAAGCATTACATTGTACTCATACTGTGCTGTGTGATCTCCATGCTCCCATCCAGTGACTAAGCACTACCTTGTACTCATACTGTGCTGTGTGATCTCCATGCTCCCTCCAGTGACTAAGCATTACCTTGTACTCATACTGTGCTGCGTGATCTCCATGCTCCATCCAGTGACTAAGCATTACCTTGTACTCATACTGTGCTGTGTGATCTCCATGCTCCATCCAGTGACTAAGCATTACCTTGTACTCATACTGTGCTGTGTGATCTCCATGCTCCATCCAGTGACTAAGCATTAGCTTGTACTCATACTGTGCTGTGTGATCTCCATGCTCCATCCAGTGACTAAGCATTGCCTTGTACTCATACTGTGCTGTGTGATCTCCATGCTCCCCTCCAGTGACTAAGCATTACCTTGTACTCATACTGTGCTGTGTGATCTCCATGCTCCCCTCCAGTGACTAAGCATTACCTTGTACTCATACTGTGCTGTGTGATCTCCATGCTCCCATCCAGTGACTAAGCACTACCTTGTACTCATACTGTGCTGTGTGATCTCCATGCTTCATCCAGTGACTAAGCATTACCTTGTACTCATACTGTGCTGTGTGATCTCCATGCTCCATCCAGTGACTAAGCACTACCTTGTACTCATACTGTGCTGTGTGATCTCCATGCTTCATCCAGTGACTAAGCATTACCTTGTACTCATACTGTGCTGTGTGATCTCCATGCTCCCTCCAGTGACTAAGCATTACCTTGTACTCATACTGTGCTGTGTGATCTCCATGCTCCCCTCCAGTGACTAAGCATTACCTTGTACTCATACTGTGCTGTGTGATCTTCATGCTCCATCCAGTGACTAAGCATTACCTTGTACTCATACTGTGCTGTGTGATCTCCATGCTCCATCCAGTGACTAAGCATTACCTTGTACTCATACTGTGCTGTGTGATCTCCATGTTCCCCTCCAGTGACTAAGCATTACCTTGTACTCATACTGTGCTGTGTGATCTCCATGCTCCCTTCCAGTGACTAAGCATTACCTTGTACTCATACTGTGCTGTGTGATCTCCATGCTCCCATCCAGTGACTAAGCATTACCTTGTACTCATACTGTGCTGTGTGATCTCCATGCTCCCCTCCAGTGACTAAGCATTACATTGTACTCATACTGTGCTGTGTGATCTCCATGCTCCCATCCAGTGACTAAGCACTACCTTGTACTCATACTGTGCTGTGTGATCTCCATGCTCCCTCCAGTGACTAAGCATTACCTTGTACTCATACTGTGCTGCGTGATCTCCATGCTCCATCCAGTGACTAAGCATTACCTTGTACTCATACTGTGCTGTGTGATCTCCATGCCCCATCCAGTCACTGACTAAGCATTACCTTGTACTCATACTGTGCTGTGTGATCTCCATGCTCCATCCAGTGACTAAGCATTAGCTTGTACTCATACTGTGCTGTGTGATCTCCATGCTCCATCCAGTGACTAAGCATTACCTTGTACTCATACTGTGCTGTGTGATCTCCATGCTCCCCTCCAGTGACTAAGCATTACCTTGTACTCATACTGTGCTGTGTGATCTCCATGCTCCATCCAGTGACTAAGCATTACCTTGTACTCATACTGTGCTGTGTGATCTCCATGCTCCATCCAGTGACTAAGCATTACCTTGTACTCATACTGTGCTGTGTGATCTCCATGCTCCATCCAGTGACTAAGCATTACCTTGTACTCATACTGTGCTGTGTGATCTCCATGCTCCATCCAGTGACTAAGCATTACCTGGTACTCATACTGTGCTGTGTGATCTCCATGCTCCCCTCCAGTGACTAAGCATTACCTTGTACTCATACTGTGCTGTGTGATCTCCATGCTCCCCTCCAGTGACTAAGCATTACCTTGTACTCATACTGTGCTGTGTGATCTCCATGCTCCCATCCAGTGACTAAGCAGTGCACTACCTTGTACTCATACTGTGCTGTGTGATCTCCATGCTTCATCCAGTGACTAAGCATTACCTTGTACTCATATTGTGCTGTGTGATCTCCATGCTCCCCTCCAGTGACTAAGCATTACCTTGTACTCATACTGTGCTGTGTGATCTCCATGCTCCCATCCAGTGACTAAGCAGTGCACTACCTTGTACTCATACTGTGCTGTGTGATCTCCATGCTTCATCCAGTGACTAAGCATTACCTTGTACTCATACTGTGCTGTGTGATCTCCATGCTCCATCCAGTGACTAAGCATTACCTTGTACTCATACTGTGCTGTGTGATCTCCATGCTCCCTCCAGTGACTAAGCATTACCTTGTACTCATACTGTGCTGTGTGATCTCCATGCTCCCCTCCAGTGACTAAGCATTGCCTTGTACTCATACTGTGCTGTGTGATCTTCATGCTCCATCCAGTGACTAAGCATTACCTTGTACTCATACTGTGCTGTGTGATCTCCATGCTCCATCCAGTGACTAAGCATTGCCTTGTACTCATACTGTGCTGTGTGATCTCCATGCTGCATCCAGTGACTAAGCATTACCCTGTACTCATACTGTGCTGTGTGATCTCCATGTTCCCCTCCAGTGACTAAGCATTACCTTGTACTCATACTGTGCTGTGTGATCTCCATGCTCCCCTCCAGTGACTAAGCATTACCTTGTACTCATACTGTGCTGTGTGATCTCCATGCTCCCATCCAGTGACTAAGCACTACCTTGTACTCATACTGTGCTGTGTGATCTCCATGCTCCATCCAGTGACTAAGCATTACCTTGTACTCATACTGTGCTGTGTGATCTCCATGCTCCCCTCCAGTGACTAAGCATTACCTTGTACTCATACTGTGCAGTGTGATCTCCATGCCCCATCCAGTGACTAAGCATTACCTTGTACTCATACTGTGCTGTGTGATCTCCATGCTCCCATCCAGTGACTAAGCACTACCTTGTACTCATACTGTGCTGTGTGATCTCCATGCTCCCTCCAGTGACTAAGCATTACCTTGTACTCATACTGTGCTGTGTGATCTCCATGCCCCATCCAGTCACTGACTAAGCATTACCTTGTACTCATACTGTGCTGTGTGATCTCCATGCTCCATCCAGTGACTAAGCATTAGCTTGTACTCATACTGTGCTGTGTGATCTCCATGCTCCATCCAGTGACTAAGCATTGCCTTGTACTCATACTGTGCTGTGTGATCTCCATGCTCCCCTCCAGTGACTAAGCATTACCTTGTACTCATACTGTGCTGTGTGATCTCCATGCTCCCCTCCAGTGACTAAGCATTACCTTGTACTCATACTGTGCTGTGTGATCTCCATGCTCCCATCCAGTGACTAAGCATTACCTTGTACTCATACTGTGCTGTGTGATCTCCATGCTCCCATCCAGTGACTAAGCACTACCTTGTACTCATACTGTGCTGTGTGATCTCCATGCTTCATCCAGTGACTAAGCATTACCTTGTACTCATACTGTGCTGTGTGATCTCCATGCTTCATCCAGTGACTAAGCATTACCTTGTACTCATACTGTGCTGTGTGATCTCCATGCCCCATCCAGTGACTAAGCATTACCTTGTACTCATACTGTGCTGTGTGATCTCCATGCTCCCCTCCAGTGACTAAGCATTACCTTGTACTCATACTGTGCTGTGTGATCTCCATGCTTCATCCAGTGACTAAGCATTACCTTGTACTCATACTGTGCTGTGTGATCTCCATGCCCCATCCAGTGACTAAGCATTACCTGGTACTCATACTGTGCTGTGTGATCTCCATGCTCCATCCAGTGACTAAGCATTACCTTGTACTCATACTGTGCTGTGTGATCTCCATGCTCCCTCCAGTGACTAAGCATTACCTTGTACTCATACTGTGCTGTGTGATCTCCATGCTCCCCTCCAGTGACTAAGCATTACCTTGTACTCATACTGTGCTGTGTGATCTTCATGCTCCATCCAGTGACTAAGCATTACCTTGTACTCATACTGTGCTGTGTGATCCCCATGTTCCCCTCCAGTGACTAAGCATTACCTTGTACTCATACTGTGCTGTGTGATCTCCATGCTCCCCTCCAGTGACTAAGCATTACCTTGTACTCATACTGTGCTGTGTGATCTCCATGCTCCCATCCAGTGACTAAGCACTACCTTGTACTCATACTGTGCTGTGTGATCTCCATGCTCCATCCAGTGACTAAGCATTACCTTGTACTCATACTGTGCTGTGTGATCTCCATGCTCCCCTCCAGTGACTAAGCATTACCTTGTACTCATACTGTGCAGTGTGATCTCCATGCCCCATCCAGTGACTAAGCATTACCTTGTACTCATACTGTGCTGTGTGATCTCCATGCTCCCATCCAGTGACTAAGCACTACCTTGTACTCATACTGTGCTGTGTGATCTCCATGCTCCCTCCAGTGACTAAGCATTACCTTGTACTCATACTGTGCTGTGTGATCTCCATGCTCCCCTCCAGAGACTGACTAAGCATTACCTTGTACTCATACTGTGCTGTGTGATCTGGTTTTCTTGTATTCCTGTATTGTCATTGTCATAATGCTGTATATGACCCCTAAATATTGTCTGAAACCTAAACTAATGTCCAGCGCTGCGTAATATGTTGGCGCTTTATAAATACAAAAAATAAATACATTTCAAAGGAGGTAAAACTGTGTGACATGGGGGCGTATGCAATAAACTGCGATAAGCAAAATTTTGTGCATTAAAGAGAATCTGTATTGTTAAAATCGCACAAAAGTAAACATACCAGTGCGTTAGGGGACATCTCCTATTACCCTCTGACACAATTTCGCCGCTCCTCGCCGCATTAAAAGTGGTTAAAAACAGTTTTAAAAAGTTTGTTTATAAACAAACAAAATGGCCACCAAAACAGGAAGTAGGTTGATGTACAGTATGTCCACACATAGAAAATACATCCATACACAAGCAGGCTGTATACACCCTTCCTTTTGAATCTCAAGAGATCATTTGTGTGTTTCTTTCCCCCTGTTCTCATGCACTGAAGTTTCAGGCTGCTCTTTTCTTCCTGCAAACAGCTTTGCCCTTGTCTGTAATTCCCCAGTATGTGAAAGCCCAGCCAGCTCAGAGGACGATTTATCCAGCTTGTAAAAGATAAGAGAGAAGAGAGAAGCTGCTGTAATCTAAATAATACACAGGCCATGTGCATAGAGGGGCCTGGAAGGGGGAGTTCATAGCAGAACCACAACACTGAAGAACTTGGCAGCCTTCCAGACACAGGCCAACAAGTCTGACAGGGGAAAGATACACTGATTTATTACAGAGACAGTGATAGTATAAAGTGCTGCAGTAAGCCAGAACACATTAGAATAGCTTTTTTAACTTGCAGGATGATAAAAAACAGGATGCAATTTTTGTTACGGAGTCTCTTTAAGTTTAAGGCTCATAATTATGCTTAACTCAGCTTATTGCGTACTCCCCCCCCCCCCCCCCCCCCCCCCATGGTGTCAGATTGCTGAGAAAGCCTACAGAATAATATCTAAGTCTGTATGTTACATTCAGTTTTGTGCTCATCCAGTTCTGTATAATGCCTGAAACTTGACTTTTACAAAGCTTGCAATAAACAATGTACAGTTAGTCAAATAACTTCAACCAACGTTTGTTGGTTTGATGTCAGCAAAGCTCCTGGTTGATTTAGAAGGTCAATGAGATTTGAAAAATTCTGCCTTGTTTTTTAAATGTATGCAAATTGCACATAGCATGGATTTGAGCCAGTCAGTTGCACTTCCTGCTGGTTTTGATTATTGGCCCAGATGCGTTAAAGAGAACCAGAGAAGAAGCACCCTCATGTATTTTACTACATTTATCAGTGGGAACCTGACAGTAAACACCTAACCTGCTCTCTGTTTCATTCTTCTCTGCTCAATCTGACTGTTATCAGCTGTGATACGAATCCCCAACTGAGCATTCAGTCTAGGTTTGACCTGGAATCATTATAGCTTATAGCTGAGTCAGCCTTCTGTGGAGTCTTTTTCAAGCCCAAGCCTGCCCCCTCCTGGCTCTGCTTTCCTGCTTTGCATACTCAGAGCTGATGACATGGGAGGGGCTTCTCTGCTGAGAAAGAAGCTCTGAAACAACAGACAAGTGTGGCTGTGTGATCTGTGTGCACTGTGAAGTCATCATTATTATCTGTGCAGTTTCATTCCTACGAGAGACACTTCTTACAGGCAGCCACACAGCATACCAGAATAATGAAGTTGAAAGCACACAGATGAAAGGCTGCAGCAGCCCTGCTTGTCTATAGTCTCATATAGCCTAGACAGCACACCCAGAACAGCTCATAATTGGATTTTTCCTGGAGCAATAATGGATAAAAACACTAAAAAAGGCACACCAGAGTGGCGAAATTATCAGGTAGAGCATTTATTCTTTACAAGCTATCGAGTGATATGTTTATTTTGTGTGAAGCGTTCATCTCTGGCTCCCTTTAAACTTACAGCCAAGTCAGCCAATTTTTCATTTCATTGCTCATCTCTGCTTGCATTGTAGGTGTATTGCTAACATTCTACTTTCAAGGAATGGCTAACCAGTATGGGTCAAATCAAATGAAAACAGCGCCGGAGGTTTCGGCACAGCCGGCGCCGCCATAGTTTGTAATAGGAATTATGGCCATAGCGGCGACAGTAATTGATATATCTGTGCAGCATAGGGGCCCCCTAGTGATCAGATCTAATCACTACAAGACGCCAGGCTGGGGATAATGCTCCACTGCATACCCAAGTAGTAATTAAATCAGGTATATGTGGAATTATTTTAACCGGAAAGAGACAGAGAATATATTTTAAAGGTGTTTTATAATATATGGTGCTTGTGAAATTTGTATCTTCTACATTTACGCCTATAATTTTTGGAATAAAATATTACCCAGAGAAAGCCTAAAGTGTCCTGAATAAAACAAAAAAGTAAATACATTTCACTTAGGTTCCTGTTAGTACAATTTTTCCTTCAGATTTGATCTTTTGATTTGAATGATCAATATTAATCGGAAGCCAATTATCAGTTGTTCCCAATAACTGAACGATTTAAGAAGGTTTTTACATTCCGATTCAATCATAAAATCCAATCCTTTTCCAATCGACTAAAGAATCGCTTTATATTGATTTGAGGCACATAGTTTTCTATACAATTTGAATATAAAAATTGTGTCAAAAGTTCGAATCTGAAGGAAAAATTGTACCATAAATGGGCATCTTTAGATAGCATAAGCTATCAAAAAGTTGTTGCTGTATCAATAGCGACACACAGATTAAATGTCAACATCTTCAGGAACGTACGGGGTAAAATCCTTGGAGTGGGAAAAGGTTACATTCTATGCCGTGGTCCTGATTTACAAAGATGAAGGGATTGCAGTTTGCGATCCTGCACAGACCTGTGTGTCGAGACTGCCGGGCTATCCCTTGTCTCGAGACTGCCGGGCTATCTACAGGATACCCGACATGTTTTGTCCAGCTTCACTGATTTTGTGTGGGAGGAACAATTTCATTGGGTGACCATGGATGTCACCTCTCTGTACTCTTCCATCCCACACAATCTTGCCTTGAGAGCCTTGAGTTTCCATCTTGAGAAATATTCTACCTTCGACACTTCTTTGCAATTCTTCCTCGTGGGGGCCGTGGAGTACCTCCTCACGCACAATTATTTTATGTTTGATTCGGGGTTCTACCTCCAGAGATGCGGAGCTTCCATGGGGGCAAAGTTTTCCCCCTCCCTAGCCAACCTATATATGGGTTGGTGGGAGGAGCTCCGCATCTTTGGGGATGAGAACCCCTTTGCCTCCCATATCGTTTGGTATGGCAGATTTATAGATGATTTGCTTTTGGTGTGTGTGTGGGGGGGGGGGGGGTCCTCCCGGCCTCCTTGAGGACTTCTTGATTTATGTTAATTGTAATGAACTCAATCTCAATTTTACTATCAGTTATCATAAAACACATATTGACTACCTGGATTTGACTTTAACTGGAGACACTGCATTACGCAGCGTCTCCACTAAAACTTTCCGCAAACCCACAGCGGGGAACTCTATACTCCTTGCAAGCTCCTGTCATCCAAGGCACACCATCAATGCCATCCCTACAGGGGAATTTACTTGGGCAGCCCGCAACTGCTCCAGCCCTATGGAATTGGAGCAGGAATGCAATCTGGTCGAAAACAGACTAAAGCAAAGGGGATACACTAAAAAACAGTTAGCTTGGGGACGTTCTAGAGGTACCAGGAGACCACGTAGTGAACTTTTAACAGTTAGAAGCCGGGAAGGTGATCGGGATGATAGGGTGACTTTTGTCACAGAATACAGCCTTGAATTTAACAAAATCACAAATATTGTGAAGAAGTATCTTCCGGTGCTGAATTCTGACTCTAGATTTAAAGCCATTTTGAAACAGGGGTGTCGCTTCTCTGCCAGAAGGGCACGTACGTTGGGTTCTATCCTTTCTCCTAGCTGTTTCCAATCCACTACCTCATCTCGTACCCCCACTTGGCTTGCTACGGTAGGATCTTACCCGTGTGGCTTCTCAACATGCAATTACTGCCACTGTCACAAAAAGGGGTCCTCTATTTTTTCCTTTGCAACTGGTAATAGTTTCCCCATTAAACAGTATGTGAATTGCAACACAAGGTGCGTTATTTACGTTATTTCTTGCACTTCTTGTCGTTTGCAATATGTGGGGTGCACCACTCGCAACCTAAGAGCCCGTATTGCCAACCATTACTGTGGCACCAGTTGGAAGACTTTCAATAAGTCGGCAGTCTCTAAGCATTTTGAGAATGTCCACGGGGGTAATCTCTCCTCCTTTATCTTTCAAGGAGTGGAACGTATAGTGAGTCCTAAGAGAGGCGGAGACACCCATAAATTATTGTTGAGGCGAGAAGCCTATTGGATCCATAGGATGGATACTCGTACTCCTAGGGGTCTGAACACACGTTGGGATCTAAACTTGGTTTATGATTGCTAATTCCATTCTCTGGTTTTCTCTTTCTTTCTCCTTTTCTCCTCTCCTTCCTTTTCTTACATATAGATATTGTACATTGAATGGGCCATTCAATTCTAGGGCTCCGTGTCTTTTTTCTAGTAGTAACTTTTTACATTACTTCTTAGTCTTTTTAATGTTTGCCATTCATTGTCATTTCCCTCCCACCTACTTAAAGCCTTCCCCTTGCAGGTTCACTTTTAACTATGACTAAGGGCAGATTGTAAGCCCGATACGCGTCAGTTGAACCATGTGATTTAACTGCATTTTACCATGTGGAATTTCTGAATAAAAAGCACCAGCATTTTTTCTACCATTGATTGGCTTGCGGATCCTTCTCTACAGACCTGTGTGTTGGATGTCAAAGCATCCTGCTCACCAGGCGATGACCATGATGTACAGAAACCACAGATCACCCTTCTGTTGTGTACATGGCAGCTCCATAGTGAGCAGTAGGGAGATAATACACACAAGTGAGCATTTAGCTGCAGTACAACCTTGGATTGAGAGTAACTTGGTTTAAGAGTCCTTTGCAATAAAAGTAAAAGTTTTTGTAAAATTTTGACTTACAAACAAAAAAAAAAAAGTATACCTGCGTCACGTCATCACAACTGAGCCGATAGTTCTTCTCCCTTTGGCGCTGCAGGATTGTACTTAATTGTGCTTAATCTAAGCGTAGAGACTGCAGTCTCACATTTCCATGAAATCCACAAAAGTAACAGTCATTGGATAAGTTGGATAAGTTCCTTGTTAAAGAGAACCAGAGATGAAATAAAGTAAAGCTTTTATACATACCTGGGGCTTCCTCCAGCCCCATACGCACGGATCGCTCCCACGCCGCCGTCCTCCGCTGCCTGTATCCGCCGGTACCAG
Source organism: Hyperolius riggenbachi (assembly GCF_040937935.1). NCBI lineage: Eukaryota > Metazoa > Chordata > Amphibia > Anura > Hyperoliidae > Hyperolius > Hyperolius riggenbachi. The sequence goes on along the minus strand of NC_090647.1, from coordinate 15,070,466 downwards.
GTCCTGTAGTTTCGGCCAGTCGGCGTCAGCACACGGCCAATTGTCCGCATCACAGCGGCTCCCTTCATACCCATACGTGTGCAGCTCCCTACTGCGCAGCTGCATGCGTAAGGGTATGGAGTGAGCCCCTGTGCATGCGGACAATTGGCCGCGTCCGTCGGAAGTGACGGGACCCGGTATCACCGATAGAGGAAGCGGAGGATGGCGGCGTGGGAGCGATCCAGGCTTATGGGGCTGGAAGAAGCCCCAGGTATGTATAAAATCTTTTTTCATTTTCCATCTCTGGCCATCTCTGGTTCCCTTTAAAGAGACACTGAAGCGAAAAAAATAAAAAATAAATGATGATATAATTAATTAGTTGTGTAGTACGAATAATTAATAGAACATTAGTAGCAAAGAAAATATTCTCATAATTTTATTTTCAGTTATAAAGTGTTTTTTATAACATTGCATCATTTTCAATTATTTGCAGTTTACATACTACTCAGCATTGTAAATGATTTTATAGAGCAGGCCAGTGAACTATTGACCTGTCCTGTGTAGAAGAAAAAAAACAATACAAAGGGCTTGATTCTCTAAACAGCGCTAACTGTTAGCACGGGCGTGCTAAACAGTTATCATGTGAAGTGCCGCTCACAGGCCTTTGCACACGCAAAGTCCTGTGATCGCGTGATAACGTGGGACTTTGCATAGTGAGTGGCACTTCACGTGCTAACTGTTTAGCACGCCCGTGCTAACAGTTAGCGCCGTTCAGAGAATCAAGCCCAATAACAGATGAGATAACAAGCTTCAGAAGACAGAGCTCTCTGTGACTTTGAAAGTCGTGGAGCTCATTGGCGCTTTTGCATAGATAACAACTGGAGTTTCTTAACTCTTCCTGTACTGGAAACACTATTATACTTATGTCTCTGTTCCTAATGTTTTATTTCTTAGCTGTACTACACATACAAATCACTATATCATTTTTTTTTCGCTTCAGTTTCTAGTTTTCCAGTTTGTCTAACTTTGTCTTTGTCTAACTTTAAAAAAAATAGTTTGGGTGAGCCAACAGATGCCAGTGATGCTGTTAGTTATAGTGAAAGTCTTGTTTACATCTTTATTTTATACTATTACTACAACTGTTTTTGGATTGTGGAAGGAATCACCTGAGTTTCCATTCATTCTTATGGGGAAATTCGCTGTAATATAAGAGTGCTGTGGAGTTCAAGCAGGTTTCTGGAACAAATTATGCTTGGAAAACCAAGTTTCCACTGTATTTGCTGTCCTGAGTCACACAGCTTGGTCTACAGCAGGGATGAGCTCAAGTCCTTACCCTACTCATTGTAGCACCAAGCTTTGGATTGTTGCATGACACTAAACTTTTGAGAAAATGAAACGAATAAGTCACTTTCTTGAGGACATGTTTTCTTGTGCCCATGAACGTCAATGGGTTTGGAGAAAATGCATTCCCTATGGATGAGCGAGATTCAGTTTTTCGGAAAAAAGTGGACCGGTGTGTTAGTTGGTCACCTATATCACCGCTGCTCACCAATCCGCTGCCCCCATCTCTCCAATCTCCATTTTACCAGCAGTTCTGTCTTCACAGCTGAACTTCTACTACTGTGCTATTTTTGTGTGCCTATTTACATTTATGGGGATTAGGGCCATACTTATTATATGGGAGAAGGTGCAATCCATTTTTATATTTTCCCATGTAAAAAATGTAGTTGTTGGTGCCATCCACTTTTTCTAACCTTGACATATAGTCACTCTGTTACCAAGTTTATGAGCTTTGGGGTCCTTGGTATCAATACTTTGTATATTCCTATAGAAATGAATCAAATCTGATTGGCTGTTTGTGGCTCCTCCCCCTTTCTAAATTTGAACCCCAATCACCCAGTGACCAACTGTACCATGTTTGAGGCATCTGCTATTAACAGCTATTAACAGTGTAAATACAATAAATAATAATAAAATAATAATAAATAATAGTAAGAATAGCAGCAATTTAAATATTCCCCTTGAAAATCAACAGGTGAATTTTGATTGGCTGTTGAAGGCTCCACCCATTTTCCTGACTATTAATTCCAGTCACCCAATGACCAACTGTGCAAACTTAGAGAACCCTGCCATTGACGGTGTAAGCATGGCTGCAGTTGATATTTCACCAGTGAATTTTTTTTGGCTCCGCCCACTTTTTTGTAACCTCGACACACAGTCACTCAATGACAAAGTTTGTGAGCTTCCATTTTCCTGGCATCAAAAATGTGTGAATGGAAGCAGTTTATTCAGCAAAGAAATCTGATTCGCTGTTTTTGGCCCCGCCCCTTTAGTGAATTTGAACCCCAGTCAACCAATGACCAACTGTAGCAAGTTTGAAGCCTCTGCCATTAACAGTGTAAGAATGGCAGCAGTTTAAATATTCCCCTTGAAAACCAATAGGTGAATTTTGATTGGCTGTTGTAGCCTCCACCCACTTTCTTGACTCTTAATCGCATTCAACCAGTGACCAAGTGTGGCAAGTTTGAGGCCTCTGCCATTAACAGTATAAGAATGGTAACAATGTAAAAATTCCCCTTGAAAATCAATAGGTGAATTTTGATTGGCTGTTGTAGGCTCCACCCACCCTTCTGAATCTCAATCTCATTCATCCAGTGACCAACTGTGGCAAGTTTGAGAACCCTGCGATTAACAGTCTAAAAATGGCTGCAGTTCACATATTCCCATTAAAAATGAATGGCTGAAATTTGATTGGCAGTTTTATGCTCCGCCCACTTTTCCTGGATTTGTAACCTCGGTCACCAAGTGACCAACTGTGCCAAGTGTGGGGACTCTGGCTTGATGACTGTGAGAATGGCAGCCTTTTACATTTTTTCCATTGACTTGAATGGGTGAAATCTGATTGGCTGTTTGTAGCTCCGCCCAGGTGTGCAGGGGGGACCCGAGAACCCCAGAACATATCATCCCAGGTGGTCAGGGATCTGTGTACCAAGTTTCGTTCAAATCGGTCAAGCCGTTTGAGTGATCGCGGCACGCACACACACACACACACACACACACACACACACACACACACACACACACACACACACACACACACACACACACACACACACACACACACACACACACACACACACACACACACACACACACACACACACACACACACACACACACACACACACACACACACACATACATATATATACACACACACACACACACACACACACACACACCACACACACACACACCACACACACACACCACACACACACACACACACACACACACACACACACACACACACACACACACACACACACACATATATATATACACACATACATACACACACACACACACACACACACACACACTGTACACACACTGTACACACACTGTACACACACACACACACACACACACACACACACACATATATATATACACACATACATATACACACGCACACACACACACACACACACACACACACACACTGTACACACACTGTACACACACTGTACACACACACACACACACACACACACACACACACACACACACACACACACATACACACACACACACACACACACACATACATCCGATTTTATATATATAGATAAAGGCCATGCTTAGAATCCCCTATGGAGAGATGGACTAGCCCAAAACCTGTCGCTTCTTTCAGACTTCAGGATTTCTGTCAGACTGTCAGGCTTTAAGTTTTAAAATAAGTAATGCTACTATAAATAAAACCCACACATTTTATTTGGCTGCTGGTCTCAGTTATTACAACATTTACATTACTGTATGTTCCTAGTACAATGCATGGCGACAATAAACTATCTGGCAATAATGGTGTCTTATTTCTGTCTTGTGTGTTTTTTTTTTTTTTTTTATCCGGTCAATAATTACAAGCCCTTATTTGCTAACAAAACAGTAATATACCTTCATCACATACATATTAAACAAGCTGAGTCCATAAGGCAACTAGTTATGTATTTCTTTTTTTAAACTGCCAAAGAGAGAGGGGTGGGACAGCACCCATATAGAGGAGAGGATGTGCCCAAGACAACAGCGTTCCATACCACTGGAGCCGTTAAATGCAGAAACCAAATCTTGCAGGCACCATCAATGTAGTTCAGTCTTCTTTATTAGATCACATCAGATAAAAACAGCACTGTAAGGCTTGGTGGTGTATTCTCCACAGTCAGCATGCAACGCATGAGCTGACGTGGAGGAGGTACACACACCAGCACAAGGAAACAGGCTATCCCTAGTATAGTGGAGGGGAGGACTGACTCCAAAAGGAGATTGTGGCGCACAGAGCCAGTGCAGATCCGAACAGCCACAAACAATGCTTTCGTGATAACATCTCAGCACAAAGTAGCGCTGAGCGCATAAACCAGAACTGAGGAGATCAGGACAGGTAGACAGAATGAACGCTTGCTAGCTAGCCACTACTTAGTGACAGCAAGCGTCCACAACAAGACAGACTGGAATGAGGCAGCCAATGCGTTGCAGCGATGGCGTGCCTCACAAAGACAGGACAGGATAGTCAGGAAATAGCAGGATCAAGATAGATGAACGTAACACAGACAAAAATACAATAAGTATGTTTTCCTAGCGTATTACAATTACAGCTATCAATGAAACTATTTGTAACGTCTGACTAACATATGTATATATCGGCAATGAACCGATATATGACATAAGCAGGAACACTGACTGGAGTAATACAAGGAACAGGACTCAGAAGGATTCGCTATCTCTTCGCAGAGATGAACGCAATCCACAACCGGTAACAGAACAGGATTCAGAAGGATTCGTTATCTCTTCGCAGAGATGAACGCAATCCACAAACAGTAACAGAACAGGATTCAGAAGGATTCGTTATCTCTTTGCAGAGATGAACGCAATCCACAAACAGAACCAGGAGCAGGGTAACTAACTCAGCACGGGTGATCACGATACGCGCAACCTACCAAAACGTGCTGGAAAGCTGACTAACTGCACACAGGATATAAACAGTTCGTGTACGTATACATCAGCGATACTGATGTATCAACGTAACACGAATACAAGGAAAATAATAAACGTGCTGGTATGCATATATATTGGCAATGAACCAATATATGATGCAAAGACCAGCAAAGTATCTTTAGAACAAGAAACACGATCGGGGGCTGAAGCAACAGCAAGACAGGCTTAAACTGAAGCTATGGTAACCCGAGGAGTCCTGCAGGAAGCAGATCTTTATACTGAGGTCATCCAATGGGAGCAGACATGCAGATTCCCACACAGGTGAATGATAATCAGTCACAAGCTGACAGCAGGGAAAGGCAGACAAATCTATGCAGCTTGCATGGAAAGAGATCAGAACTGCCTGAGCTGCAGCACTACTACTTCCAGCAATACCTGCTGCAGCAGCGATCATGACAAGCACATACAACAGTTGCATGGGGTGTAAAAGGGATTAACTTCATTAACTTTTCAATAAACTTTAGCCTCAGCATATTTTTCGTTTTATCGCACTAGATGGAGATAAAAACAGGAAGTAAAAGGAAGTGCCAATTATTTTTTTTTGACGACACTTTTCTTTTACTATTATGAATGGACTTAGCCCCTGATCGGGATCATGTCCATTCATTCCAGGCCCTGCGATTGGATCGGTGAACGTTTGTTCCCCAATCACCGGCATGTAAAAACCATGCATGCGCACCCGCTGTGGAAACACTGGATAAACAACTATAGAAGGTTTTTTAAAAATGGTTTTTAAATTGTAATTTTTCTGAGTTTAAAAACCACTTTTAATTTCCATTTTCAGAAGCGATTTTCTCCAAAACCTGAGGTCTTTTTGAAAAATGAATGGAAATTGCAGGTATGGGGGCTTTGATATTAGCCACTTAAGTCAGCAAAAAATTAAGCGAAAATTAAACAAAATTGCAAAATGACGGTTTCTGGTTACATTTACTAACAAAATTTATTAAGATTTTTTTTCCCAAGATTTTGCATTGAAATTGCGAAATACAATGCAAAATTATGATTATGCGACATTTGTGCTTATCACCATCACCAAGCAGCTGGGTGAGAGGGTGACAACAGTTGGCACGATAATTCGCAAATGGAAGGAACACAAAATAACTGCCAGTGTCCCTCGGGGGCCTGGGGCTCTATGCAAGATCTCATCTTCTGGAGTTGCAGTGATCATGAGAATGGTGACAAAGCCGCCCAAAACTACACAGGTTTTGGGGGCTTGCCAATCTCAGGGCAGCTGGGACCATAGTCATTAAAGAAAACCTGTAATGAAAAACCCTCCCCTGGGGGGTACTCACCTTGGGTGAGGGAAGCCTCCGGATCCTATTGAGGCTTCCCCCGTCCTCCTCGGTCCCACGGCGGCGGAGATAAAGCTCCCCGAACAGCGTGGATGTAAATATCTACCTTCCCGGCTCCAGCGCAGACGCAGTATCGACTCTCCGCTCGGAGATAGGCGGAAATAGCTGATCACTGTCAGGCCGCTCTACTGCGCAGGCACAAGTCTCCTGCGCAGTAGAGCGGACCCGACAGAGATCGCCTATTTTCGCCTATCTCCGTGCTGAGAGCCGCAACAGCGCCACACGCTGGAGCCAGGGAAGGGAAATAAATCAGCGCTTGTCAGGCTTGTCGAGGGAGGATTACGGGGCACTTCAGGAGAGCCAGCGCTGGACTGCCTGCAGCTACAGGGGAGGGAGAAGCATCATTTGGACCCTGAGGCTTCCCCCTACCAAGGTGAGTACCCCCTAGGGGACTTTTTTTGTTAGAGGTTCTCTTTAAGATAACAATTGGTAACACACTACATTCAAATTTTGCAGAGCCCAAAAGGCGCAAAAGGCCCTCCTGCTCAGAGGTGCTGCTAATGTTAGTGTGGCCCCGAGCAGGACATCACTTGTGTCACCCCTCCAGTCAGAGGCACATTCTCCCATAATATCAGGTAGCCAAAGGTGTCCCTGTACAGGTAGTCACCCCCAGAATTGATAGCCAACAGTTTCCCCCGTATAGGCCGTTAGTGCCAGTGCAGCAATGTAGCTTCTTGTTATCCTCTAGATTGTAAGCCTTTGGGCAGGGTCCTCCTCCTTTTGTGTCCTACCTGATCATGCACCTCCATTACTGTGCACCCATGCTATGCATCTGAGTGAACCTAACTTGCCTAATCTCCATGCTCCCCTCCAGTGACTGACTAAGCATTACCTTGTACTCATACTGTGCTGTGTGATCTCCATGCTCCCATCCAGTGACTAAGCACTACCTTGTACTCATACTGTGCTGTGTGATCTCCATGCTCCATCCAGTGACTAAGCATTACCTTGTACTCATACTGTGCTGTGTGATCTCCATGCTCCATCCAGTGACTGAGCATTACCTTGTACTCATACTGTGCTGTGTGATCTCCGTGCTCCATCCAGTGACTGACTAAGCATTACCTTGTACTCATATTGTGCTGTGTGATCTCCATGCCCCATCCAGTGACTAAGCATGACCTTGTACTCATACTGTGCTGTGTGATCTCCATGCTCCATCCAGTGACTAAGCATTACCTTGTACTCCTACTGTGCTGTGTGATCTCCGTGCTCCATCCAGTGACTGACTAAGCATTACCTTGTACTCATACTGTGCTGTGTGATCTCCATGCTCCCATCCAGTGAATAAGCATTACCCTGTACTCATACTGTGCTGTGTGATCTCCATGCTCCATCCAGTGACTAAGCATTACCTGGTACTCATACTGTGCTGTGTGATCTCCATGCTCCCTCCAGTGACTAAGCATTACCTTGTACTCATATTGTGCTGTGTGATCTACATGCTCCCATCCAGTGACTAAGCATTACCTTATACTCATACTGTGCTGTGTGATCTCCATGCTCCCATCCAGTGACTAAGCATTACCTTATACTCATACTGTGCTGTGTGATCTCCATGCCCCATCCAGTGACTAAGCATTACCTTGTACTCATACTGTGCTGTGTGATCTCCATGCTCCATCCAGTGACTAAGCATTACCTTGTACTCATACTGTGCTGTGTGATCTCCATGCTCCCCTCCAGTGACTAAGCATTACCTTGTACTCATACTGTGCTGTGTGATCTCCATGCTCCCATCCAGTGACTAAGCATTACCTTGTACTCATACTGTGCTGTGTGATCTCCATGCTCCATCCAGTGACTAAGCATTACCTTGTACTCATACTGTGCTGTGTGATCTCCATGCTCCGACTAAGCATTACCTTGTACTCATACTGTGCTGTGTGATCTCCATGCTCCCCTCCAGTGACTAAGCATTACCTTGTACTCATACTGTGCTGTGTGATCTCCATGCTCCATCCAGTGACTAAGCATTACCTGGTACTCATACTGTGCTGTGTGATCTCCATGCTCTCATCCAGTGACTAAGCATTACCTTGTACTCATACTGTGCTGTGTGATCTCCATGCTCCATCCAGTGACTAAGCATTACCTTGTACTCATACTGTGCTGTGTGATCTCCATGCTCCATCCAGTGACTAAGCATTACCTTGTACTCATACTGTGCTGTGTGATATCCATGCTCCCATCCAGTGACTAAGAATTACCTTGTACTCATACTGTGCTGTGTGATCTCCATGCTCCCATCCAGTGACTAAGCATTACCTTGTACTCATACTGTGCTGTGTGATCTCCATGCTCCCATCCAGTGACTAAGCATTACCTTGTACTCATACTGTGCTGTGTGATCTCCATGCTCCCCTCCAGTGACTAAGCATTACCTTGTACTCATACTGTGCTGTGTGATCTCCATGCTCCCCTCCAGTGACTAAGCATTACCTTGTACTCATACTGTGCTGTGTGATCTCCATGCTCCCATCCAGTGACTAAGCATTACCTTGTACTCATACTGTGCTGTGTGATCTCCATGCTCCATCCAGTGACTAAGCATTACCTGGTACTCATACTGTGCTGTGTGATCTCCATGCCCCATCCAGTGACTGACTAAGCATTACCTTGTACTCATACTGTGCTGTGTGATCTCCATGCTCCATCCAGTGACTAAGCATTACCTTGTACTCATACTGTGCTGTGTGATCTCCATGCTCCCATCCAGTGACTAAGCATTACCTTGTACTCATACTGTGCTGTGTGATCTCCATGCTCCCATCCAGTGACTAAGCATTACCTTGTACTCATACTGTGCTGTGTGATCTCCATGCTCCCATCCAGTGACTAAGCATTACCTTGTACTCATACTGTGCTGTGTGATCTCCATGCTCCCCTCCAGTGACTAAGCATTACCTTGTACTCATACTGTGCTGTGTGATCTCCATGCTCCCCTCCAGTGACTAAGCATTACCTTGTACTCATACTGTGCTGTGTGATCTCCATGCTCCCATCCAGTGACTAAGCATTACCTTGTACTCATACTGTGCTGTGTGATCTCCATGCTCCATCCAGTGACTAAGCATTACCTGGTACTCATACTGTGCTGTGTGATCTCCATGCCCCATCCAGTGACTGACTAAGCATTACCTTGTACTCATACTGTGCTGTGTGATCTCCATGCTCCCCTCCAGTGACTAAGCATTACCTTGTACTCATACTGTGCTGTGTGATCTCCATGCTCCATCCAGTGACTAAGCATTACCTTGTACTCATACTGTGCTGTGTGATCTCCATGCTCCATCCAGTGACTAAGCATTACCTTGTACTCATACTGTGCTGTGTGATCTCCATGCTCCCATCCAGTGACTAAGCATTACCTTGTACTCATACTGTGCTGTGTGATCTCCATGCCCCCATCCAGTGACTAAGCATTACCATGTACTCATACTGTGCTGTGTGATCTCCATGCTCCATCCAGTGACTAAGCATTACCTTGTACTCATACTGTGCTGCATGATCTCCATGTTCCCCTCCAGTGACTAAGCATTACCTTGTACTCATACTGTGCTGCATGATCTGATGTTTCTTGTATTCCTGTATTGTCATATCGCTGTATGTCACCCCTAAATATTGTCTGTAACCTAAATTAATGTTCAGCACTGCGTAATATGTTGGCGCTTTATATATACAATAAACAATAGTAATAATAATCTCCCCATCCCCAGCACTCACAGATCTGCAGAGCAGCAACCCAAAGAGAGGAGAGTAGCGCCTAGTAACAGTGTGGCATACATCAATTGCAGGAAGTGAGCAGTGATGTCACTTCTGTGGTTACAGGCAAGATGGCCCTGAGAGTATGGGAGGCCCCTGCTGTGGGCGAGGCGGCCCCTAGCGGCCGATTGGTTTGCTTGGGCCAAGCAGCACCCCTGCTCAGCATGTGTACAGGCCCGTCTGCAATTTGCCAGAGTACATCTGCATAATCCAGAGGTGAAAGTGTTGTGGTCAGATCATACCAACATTGAGCTCTGTGGCATCAACTCAACTCGCTGTGTTTGGTGGAGGAGGAATGCGGCCTATGACCCCAAGAACACCATACCCACCATCAAACATGGAGGTGGCACAATATGCTTTGGGGTTGTTTATCTGCTAAGGGCACAGGATAGCTTCACCACATTGAATGGACAATGGACAGGGCCATGTATCGTGAGCACCTCCTTCAGCCAGAGCATTGAAAACGGGTCATGGATGAGTATTCCAGTGACCTAAAACACACAGCCAAGGCAGCAAAGGAGCACAAGAAGATGGAGTGGCCAAGCCAGTAGAACATCCAATAGAATAACATCTGCATTGGCAAACGCAAGGGGGATTACAGCTGCCCAGAGTCCCCCTCAGAACAGGGCTGGTGCAAAGTCTGGGACAGGCACAAGTTCAGATACCAGAATATCTGCAGGCATCCTGCTGCTCAGAGCATCATGCTGCTGCCTGCACTATGCGAGGGGCCTGCTCCCTTTCTTTTCCTGCTACAGTTGACTTTGGATGTAGCAGCAGTGTGTATACAGAGCATGGAGCACCAGTGTATGTACAGAGCAGGGAGCAGCTCTGGGGAACTTAACAGAGTCAGGTAAGAGCACAGCCCTGTGCCCTGCTGAGTGAATGCTTCACTTTCCCCCTCATTACCAGTGTCGGCTGTCCTCATTATCTGTATCCAAACTGCTCCTGATCGATCCCGTTGTCGATCAGAAGCAGATTGGACATTTAGGAAATAATTGTCAGATCCTGTCAGTCGGACGGGAAATTGCATTATGTGCACCCAGCATGATGTCCTACCATATTATTATACTGTATTGTGTGTGGCTGAGATAGACCTTTCAGGAATCCCCCCCCCCCCCCCCTTGAAAACCCTGGGTTTGCCCCTGATCTGGAGGAAGTGGAAGGTTTGAGTTGGCATACTTCAGCCTCTGAACCTTACTGACACGGAGAGGATCTGCAGAGAGGTGGGCCAACACTCCTCTTCAGATTTGTGCAAACTTGGTGGCCAAGTATGAGAAACATCTGACCTCTGATACTGCCAACAAGGGTTCTGCCCCCAAGTACTAATACTTTTGATAGGGGATCAAATACTTATTTCACTCATTTTAATGCACATCAAGCTTTGACTTTGGGGCGCTTGGGTTTTGAGGGTTTCTATTGTTATTGTTCTGGCTGTCACACCTACAATAAACCAACAATGAAAAGGGCCAATTAACCTAATAAAATAAGGCCCTACATGGGACTGTGGCAATTAGAAGGGTTTTATATTATAGGTGGTATCCCTGTCAGAGACCTAACATGGAGGTGAAGCTGTGAGGTAGATATGCTGCTGATTGGTCGGGCCTCTGGGTACAGGTTGTGAGGTAAAGAAATGTAGCTCATGTACTGATTGGTCGGCAGGTGAGCAGAAAGTAGTCTGCCAGGTGTTGCTGGGGCTTATACAATGTTGCAGCAACCAATCAGGTCAAGGTACAGAGTATAAAATGAGGGTCCGTCTCAGCGCAATCTGCCTTTAGTCCAGAGCGGTCTGGGGAGCTCATGAGCTGTGATACTGAGCTGTTATACGGAGCCCCCGCCGCCATGGACATATTAAGGTTGTTGGCTGCGAAAGCTGAAGAGCCGGGAGGTCGGGAGACCTTGGGGAAATGCCTGCAGTGGATGGAGGAGCAGCGGCAGATTGAAGAGGGAAGAGCAAGCGAGACAGCGGAGAAGTCGGCGAAGCGAATCAGGAAGAAGAAGAGGCCTTACTCGCCTGAGGGAGTCGTTGGCGGAGGTTCCAGGCCAAGAAGCGTAGTGTCGGCGATCAGCGGTGCGGCACCTGGGAAGAAGAATCGGCAGAGCGGGGACCCATCTAGCAAGCTGGCAGTGGCGGCGAAGTCCGGTCCGGTGGAAGCCCGCCCTCCTGCCTTCCTAGCGCCGACCAATCCGGCTCGGGCGGAGGCGGGGCCATCCGGAGTTGAAAGAGCGACCAACCGGGTCGCTTCGGCTGGTGGGCGGGGCGAAGTTCCCGGTCCTTCGGCTGTAGCGCTGGGAGCGGTCGGCTCAGGCGCTGGCCCCGCCCACTTGGTAGCGACCAATCGGGACGCCGCCGGCGATGAATCCTCTGGCTCCAGTGACGTCGGCGAATGGGGAGAAGAAGAAGCGCCGCCCCCAGCCTCTTCTGAACAGTACGGCGTCTGCCCTGGCGGTGGGAGCCAGCGCGCGCAGGCCAGAACGGGGGAGTATGGGTTACCAGGGCAACCTGGGACGCCCGCTCCGCCTGCGGCCAGCGACGATGCTCAGCTCCATGCCGGCGGCGCGCCCAGCGGTGGAGCAGCCCATGGGATTCCTGTGGTTGTCCAGCAGCCACCAACCCTACCTGCTGATGCTGGCATTGGTATGTATGACAATGCCTCACAACTGTCTGTTTTAATGAATGCTGTGATGGAAGTTTTAAAAGGGAAGAACCAGGCATCTGCTAGTAATGTCTGGGTAGGTTGTAATCCAGAAAGGGGTCAGCTAACAGATAGGTCACTTTCTGCTGAGTCTGAGCTGCCTTTAGCCCCTTCACAGGCTCCTGCATTATGTCAACAAATCCTGCCTGTGAATAAGCCAGGTATAGCAGAAGCCGCTTACAAAGGACACTTATCTTGTGAATTATCCCCATTAGGCTTTCATTTATCTGCAGCTACAAAAGAGAAGATATGGAAAGGGGATTATGTGGAATTGCTATCTTTGTTGCCGCAGACAAAAGAATTTTTAAAGGATAAAAAGGATGACAAAAGTGAGGAGGATAGGAGACGCCCAATACATAGATCATTTAATAATTGGTTGCAGGCGTTTTGTATATACGCCAGCGTATTGGGTGAGCGGTTTCCTGAAAAATGCCCGCAAATGTTTAGGTATTTAGATTCAATATCAGAAGCATACAAGTCATTTGGAGGGCTTGCGTGGTTTAGCTACGATGAGGCTTTCCGGCAGAAGTTAGCGGTATACCCTGACATGAAATGGGGTACAAAAGATGTAGAGTTATGGCTAAATCTTATGATGCCACAAAGAGTGTCCACTTTTAGGAATACAAATTCATCAGCTAGTTCTAGCTACAAAAAGGGCGTTTGTTACGCCTTCAATGACAATCAATGTAAGTGGCCAGGCAATTGCAAATACCGCCATGAATGCGGCTTTTGCGCAGGTGCTCATCCTATAGCCAAGTGCTTCAAAAAAGCAGCAACGCAGCCTTCCACTCCCAAAGAGATTTTTCTCAAAAGCAGCCACACCGGTGAAACTGGGAAGCATTCTTCCATGGCTAACAATTTATCCAGACAAGGTGAAAGCAGCTGTTCTAACTGAAGGTTTCAGCTATGGTTTCCGCCTGCCAGTCTACACCGGTGATGGCTGCTTTTTAGTCAATAACTTAAAATCTGTTAGTGTACATACAGAGATTGTTAGGGATAAGATTAAAAAAGAGCTACAGGAGGGTAGAGTTGCTGGCCCCTTTTTGTCACCTCCTTTTACAAGCTTCCGTTTATCACCATTGGGTATCGTTCCAAAGAAGGAACCGGGTTCATTCAGATTAATTCATCATCTTTCTTACCCTAAGGGTGGTTCGTTGAACGACGAAATATCCAGCGATATGTCTTCTGTAGCATACACATCTTTTGATAAAGCTTTGGAGCTGTTGCGTCCTTTTGGGTCAAAATTCACTTTTAGCAAAGGCAGATATTAAATCTGCTTTTAGGTTACTACCCATTCATCCTGACAGCTTTAATTCATTAGGTTTTCATTTTGAAAATGAATTTTATTTCGACAAATGTCTCCCAATGGGATGTTCATTGTCCTGCAGTTACTTTGAAGCCTTTTCCACTTTTTTGGAATGGGTTTTTGTAGTCACTACAGGACAAACGTCCCTGATGCACTATTTAGATTTTTTTTTTTTATTTATTGGTAGTCAAAATTCGGCAGTTTGCAATAATTTACTGACAGCGTTTTTTGTAATATGCGAGGAATTTGGTATTCCTTTGGCAAGGGAAAAAACTGTTTTCCCGTGTGCGTGTATCGAATTTCTAGGTATAACAATAGATTCGTCTAAAATGGAATTTAGGCTACCTAGCGAAAAGCTACAAAAGCTTAGAACTTTAATTTTCTATGTCTTGAGGCGGAAAAAGGTTCTGCTAAAAGAGATGCAGTCTTTGTTAGGATGCTTAGCGTTTGCCACTCGCATAATGCCCATGGGTCGTGTTTTTTCTAAGCGTTTGGCTAGATCAACGATTGGTTTAAAATCTCCTTTTGCACATATCAGGGTCACTTCGGACCTAAAGGAAGATCTTTTGGTCTGGGCTGACTTTCTAAAAGACTATAACGGTCGTTCAGTGTGGCAAGATCAATTTTTTTTACCAACAGCCATCTAAATTTCTTCACAGACGCTTCCGGCAGCGTCGGCTGCGGGGCGTTTTGGGATAATCATTGGTTTAATGCCCGGTGGCCGGGGGAGTGGTTTCAAAGGGAGGTGACAGGTAACATAGTTTTATTAGAACTTTTCCCAGTAGTAGCATCTATTTATATTTGGGGCCCCCATTTTCATGGAAAAAGAATCCTGGTACAGTCAGACAATAAAGGTGTAGTATACGCCATTAATTGTTTGGCATCAAAGTCACCTATTGTAGTGAAGCTATTGAGGTTGTTAGTCTTATATACACTGAAATTTAACATATGGTTAAAAGCAGAACACATGCCTGGCATTAAAAATGATATTGCGGATGCTCTGTCCCGCTTCCAGATGGAGAGGTTTCGTTCCCTGGCTCCTGCTGCACATCCCGTAGGAGAAGAGGTGCCTGCATTCTTGTGGGAGCTGATTTGGAGCTAATTTGTAACAGAATAAGACAATCAGTTTCCATGGCAACTTGGAAGGCCTATTCAGGTGCATGGAAAGACTGGGTGAATTTTACTAACAATGCAGGTTTCAACGAGTGGGAAGTGACAGAAGGTTTGGTGTTGCAATTTATATCCTTTTGTATGCATAAGGGTTCATCTCATTCTCATATTGCAAAAACCCTAGCGGGTATTTCATTTTTCCTAAAATTAAACAATTTACCGGCTTGTAAAATTATTCTTATTTTACAGTAAAGCAAGCTCTAAAGGGCATGCGGCGCGTCTCTCACAAACCTGACAACAGACAGCCCATTTCTATTCCTTTATTGGAGCAGCTTTGGGAGGCAACAAAAACAGTTTGTTTATCTACTTTTGAAACACAGCTTTTTCGTTGCGCCTTTACTTTAATGTTTTTTGGCGCCCTTAGGATCTCTGAACTCATTTCTACCTCTCAATCACAAGCCGGAGGTTTGCTTTATGAGGATGTTTTGGTCACTCCTGCAACAATAAAGCTTTTCCTAAAATTCTCAAAAACGGACCAGCTAGGTAAAGGAGCTTGGATCGAATTACATCATTGGTCAGGTAATAAGTTATGCCCCTTAAAAAATTTATGTGATTATTTGGCATACAGGGGTATTTCACAGGGCCCCCTGTTGCGACATGCAAATGGCCTTCCGTTATCTCAATTCCAATTCAATTCAGTGCTAAAACTCTGTAAGAATGCTGCAGGGATTGGGAATATGCGTTTAACTTCACATTCCTTCCGCATAGGCGCGGCTACAGAAGCCTACAAGCTAGGCTTACATGACAGTGTTATTCAGAAAGTGGGTAGATGGAAGTCGAATACTTTCAAACTTTATGTTCGCCCTTAAAACTTTGTTTATTTGCAGGTTCAAAGACTGTGGTCTGGATCATTGGCCACTCTTTTATTTTCTGGGCCCATAACAGAGCTTTTCGTCGTTGTTATTCCACCAATCTCAACATGAACCCGGAAGAATATACAGTCTACTGGCATGGAGTGCGAGGACTGGTATGGTCTCGTTTACAAAATGTTATGTTTGATTTATGTAAGCTTTGGCCTGCACCACATATTCTAATCATACACTTAGGTGGTAACGACATCGGAAAAATAAAATCACTTGAGCTATTCTTTAACAGTGGTGCTCAAATACCCCTTTTAAAAATTCGAATTTGGTCGAATTCGAATAGTAAATTATTCGAGGTCAGTCGAATATTCGAGTCGAATATTTTTTACTATTCGATTCGACCTCGGACTTCGAGCTCACTATTCGAGTCGGTATTCGAGCTCACTATTCGAGCTGACTATTCGAATTGGCCCAAAATAGCTTCCAACACTTGTTTTGAGGGTGAATGATGCAAGAAACATCTTTTTTTCCAAGTAACAACAGCAAGTGATTATGTGGGGATGTTCCTTTAAAAAAAAATGTGGAAAGAGAAGTTGTGTCCTTAATTTGGTTCAGTAGTGTAGTGTTACTGTATATACTTGTTCTTCTTCTTCTTTATCTTTCTTAATCTTCTTCTAGATCTTCTTCTTCTTCTTCTTCTTCTTCTTCATCATCTTCTTCTTCTTCTTCATCTTCATCTTCTTCATCTTCTTCTTCATCTTCTTCTTCTTCTTCTTCATCTTCTTCTTCTTCTTCATCTTCTTCATCTTCTTCATCTTCATCTTCTTCATCTTCATCTTCTTCATCTTCATCTTCTTCTTCATCTTCTTCATCTTCTTCATCTTCTTCATCTTCTTCTTCTTCTTCTTCATCTTCTTCTTCTTCTTCTTCATCTTCTTCATCTTCTTCTTCTTCTTCTTCATCTTCTTCATCATCTTCTTCTTCTTCTTCATCTTCATCTTCTTCATCTTCTTCTTCATCTTCTTCATCTTCTTCTTCATCTTCTTCTTCTTCATCTTCTTCTTCTTCATCTTCTTCTTCTTCATCTTCTTCTTCTTCTTCTTCATCTTCTTCATCATCTTCTTCTTCTTCTTCATCTTCATCTTCTTCATCTTCTTCTTCATCTTCTTCTTCTTCATCTTCTTCTTCTTCTTCATCTTCATCTTCTTCATCTTCATCTTCTTCTTCTTCATCTTCTTCTTCATCTTCTTCTTCATCTTCTCCTTCTCCTTCTTTTTCAATATCGTCTTCTTCTTCTTCTTCACGTATTTCTCTTTTCAAATTTTTTTTTAAAGAAATGCAGCTATTTTTGAGCGTAACAAATAGCTGGTGGGCGCACGCATGTTGGAAGCGCCATTGTATGTGCTCCCTGGCAGTGGAAACACAAAGACAGCAGGAGGTAAATTCAGCAGCAGGAGGAGGAGGATGAGTGTGTGGCAGCAGGCAGTCAATGAGGCAGGCAGCTCGCCGTGACATAATAGCCCTGGTACCTAGCGGTGATACCAGGGCTGTAAATAAACACAACAGGAGGTCCCAGACAGCGGTCGTGCAGCCCACATTGTGTCCAATACACAACTGGGACAACACAGTTTTCAACCCGGGCACCTCAGAAAAATTAAACCTTTTTTTTTTTTTATTGGTTTTTTTTGGTTTTGGTTTTACAACCAATATAGCTATTGTTTTGACGTAATAGCTGGTGGCAGAGTGGCAGCAGAAGGTAATTCTGTGTACCCTGGCAGTGGGAAACACAGACAGACAGCAGCAGCAGGAGGAATGGAGGAGCAGTGTGAGCAGCTATTGTTGTGACGTAATAGCTGGTGGCAGCAGACGGTAATTCTGTGTACCCTGGCAGTGGGAAACACAGACAGACAGCAGCAGCAGGAGGAATGGAGGAGCAGTGTGAGTGTGGCAGCAGGTAGGCAGCGTGACATAATAGCCCTGGTACCTAGCGGTGATACCAGGGCTGTAAATAAACACAACAGGAGGTCCCAGACAGCGGTCGTGCAGCCCACATTGTGTCCAATACACAACTGGGACAACACAGTTTTCAACCCGGGCACCTCAGAAAAATTAAACCTTTTTTTTTTTTTATTGGTTTTTTTTGGTTTTGGTTTTACAACCAATATAGCTATTGTTTTGACGTAATAGCTGGTGGCAGAGTGGCAGCAGAAGGTAATTCTGTGTACCCTGGCAGTGGGAAACACAGACAGACAGCAGCAGCAGGAGGAATGGAGGAGCAGTGTGAGCAGCTATTGTTGTGACGTAATAGCTGGTGGCAGAGTGGCAGCAGACGGTAATTCTGTGTACCCTGGCAGTGGGAAACACAGACAGACAGCAGCAGCAGGAGGAATGGAGGAGCAGTGTGAGTGTGGCAGCAGGTAGGCAGCGTGACATAATAGCCCTGGTACCTAGCGGTGATACCAGGGCTGTAAATAAACACAACAGGAGGTCCCAGACAGCGGTCGTGCAGCCCACATTGTGTCCAATACACAACTGGGACAACACAGTTTTCAACCCGGGCACCTCAGAAAAATTAAACCTTTTTTTTTTTTTATTGGTTTTTTTTGGTTTTGGTTTTACAACCAATATAGCTATTGTTTTGACGTAATAGCTGGTGGCAGAGTGGCAGCAGAAGGTAATTCTGTGTACCCTGGCAGTGGGAAACACAGACAGACAGCAGCAGCAGGAGGAATGGAGGAGCAGTGTGAGCAGCTATTGTTGTGACGTAATAGCTGGTGGCAGAGTGGCAGCAGACGGTAATTCTGTGTACCCTGGCAGTGGGAAACACAGACAGACAGCAGAAGGGCAGTACACAGCAGCAGCCCACTGTAGGTGTGAAATGTGTGGCTGCAGGCGACGTAATAGTCAAAGTGAACCAGGCTGGCTTAGTGAGCAGGAGCCAGGAGGTGGTAAAGGGTGGTAAGGCACATTAACGATGGTACTAAGTTCCGGCAGCCAGTTCATGTCCCCCTCTCGCCGACAACAGGGGCCAGGAACTCGCCTTCCACCCACGCCTGGTTCATCTTGAGAAACGTCAGTCTGTCCACAGACTTGTGAGACAGACGTGAGCGTTTCTCGGTGACCACGCCACCAGCTGCACTGAAGCAGCGCTCGGACAGCACGCTGGAAGGGGGGCAGGACAGCACTTCCAGGGCGTACTGCGCCAGCTCGCTCCAGATCTCCATGCGCTTGACCCAATACTCCATGGGATCAACAGGGGCATCGCTGTCAAGCCCGCTGTAGGACCCCATGTAGTCAGCCACCATGCGGGTCAGGCGCTGGCTGTGACCGGAGGAGGATGCTGCTGCATGCATCTCCTCTCTAGTCACTGCTGCCGGAGCCTCTACAGTCCTGTAGAGCTCGTGGCTGAGAGACAGCAGGTCTGTGGGGCGCTTGCTGCTGCTGGATGCAGGCACCTGCTGCTGCCTCTGTGCTGGCTGCTGGACAGTGGGGGTGGAAGGCTGGGGGAAGGCTTCCTCCAAGCGCTCAACAAGGGCCTGCTGCAAGCTCCTTATTTGTTGCGCTGGGTCTCCTCCTGCAGGCGGCAGGAACTGGCTCAACTTCCCCTTGAGGCGTGGGTCCAACATCATGCTGATCCAGATGTCCTCCCTCTGCTTCATCTGGATCACCCTGGGGTCCCTGCGCAGGCACGTCAGCATGTGCGCTGCCATTGGGAAGAGGCGGGCCACGTCTGCTGGCACATCGACGTCAGTGCTGTCCTCCTCATCCTCCTCCTCTGCTGCCTCATCCTCTCTCCACCCCCGCACCAACTCAGCTGCACTGCGCTGATCCCCCTCATCAGCAGCCAGGTCAGGGACCTCCACCAAGTCCTCCTCCTCCTCCCCCTCAGAGGTGGACTGTGCAGCTGCTTGCCGCTCCTGCTGGTCCAAGGCTGCCGCTCCCTGTGCCAGCAAAGCATCGAGTGCCCTGTTCAGCAGAGAAACCAGGGGCACCCACTCGCAGACCATAGCATGGTCCCTGCTCACCATGTTTGTGGCCTGCAGGAAGGGAGCCAGCACTAAGCACACCTGCTGCATGTGCCTCCAGTCATCATCGGGGACGATGGACGGGATGTTGCTGGTCTTGTCCCTTCTCTGAGCTGCGGAAACAGTGGCCAGGGCAAGGTAGTGGTTGACAGCGTGCTTCTGTTCAACCAGACGCTCCAACATCGCCAGGGTGGAGTTCCAGCGAGTCGGAACGTCAATGATCAGCCGATGGCGTGGCAGATCCAGCTCCTTTTGCACGTCTTCCAGGCTCGCACAGGCTGCAGCCGAGCGCCGGAAGTGACGCACAACGTTCCTTGCCGTTTCCAGCAGCTCGTCCATCCCCTGGTAGGTGCGCAGGAACTTCTGCACCACCAGGTTCAGCACGTGGGCAAGACAGGGGATGTGGGTCAGGTTTCCCCTGTCTATGGCAGCAACCAGATTGGCCCCATTGTCGGACACCACCTCTCCGACTCTGAGGCCTCTGGGGGTCAGCCAAATCCGCTCCTGCTCCTGGAGTTTGGCCAACACGTGGGCTGCCGTCAGCTTGGTCTTGCCAAGGCTGACCAAGTGCAGCAGCGCTTGGCAGTGGCGGGCCTTCACACTGCTGCTGAGGCGGGGGGTTTGGCCAGGTGTGGCGGAGGATGGCAGAGGATCGGAGGAACCCGCTGCAGTTCCCCTGACCCTGCGGGGTGGCACCACCCACTGTGTTGCTGCTGCTGCTGTGCCCGCTGCTGCTCTCCCATCCTCACCCCCTTCCACCAAGCTGACCCAGTGGACAGTGAAGGACAGGTAGCGGCCTGTCCCGAAGCGGCTGCTCCAGGAGTCCATGGTGACGTGGACCCTTTCACCAACCGCGTGCTCCAGCCCTCGCTCCACATTGGCCATCACAAAGCGGTGCAGTGCAGGAATGGCCTTGCGGGCGAAGAAGTGTCTGCTGGGGAGCTGCCAGTCTGGGGCTGCACAAGCAAGCAGCGCCCGCATGTCGCTCCCCTCCTGCACGAGCGTGTACGGCAGGAGTTGGGAGCACATGGCCCGTGCCAGCAAGCCGTTCAGCTGCCGCACGCGACGGCTGCTGGGAGGCAGAGCCCTAACCACCCCCTGGAAGGACTCGCTCAAAAGGCTCTGGCGTGCCTTTTTGCTGGCACGGGAATCAGCAGACGGAGCAGAGGAGGCCACTGAGGACTGGCTGCCAGAACAGGCCTCAGTGTCGGCGGCAGGAGTTGCAGAGGGGGGAGGAGCAGGGCGTTTCCGCACTCCTGCTGGTGCTGCTGGAGGAGCAGGAGGGCGGGTGGCTGCTGTTGCTGCTGCTGCTGCTGAAGGCTGTGCAGTGATGGGATTGGTGCCACTGCCAGCACCAGATGCCTTCAGCCTCTGGAACTCCTCATGCTGGTGGAAGTGTTTCGCAGAAAGGTGGTTGATCAGCGAGCTGGTGCTGAACTTCAAGGGGTCTGCACCTCTGCTCAACTTCCGCTGACAGTGGTTGCAAGTGGCGTACTTGCTGTACACTGTGGGCATGGTGAAAAACCGCCAGATTGGTGACAAAAACATCCCCCTACGGCATGGAAGCGCTGCTGCCTGTTTCCCTGTGGTGGTTGGGGGGGGGGGGGGGGTCTTGGGTGCGGCTGGTGGTGGTACTGGCTGATGCTGCTGCTGCTGCTGCTGAGCCTGAGACACCAGCAGGCTGTGGGACGCTGCCAATGCTTGCAATGATGCGCCTCCTTGCAAGGCCCACAACCGCATCCTCCTCCTCCTCCTCAGAGCTGCTGAGGACGACATCCTCTGGATGTGTTGGCACCCAGTCTCTGTCTGTCACCGGGTCATCATCATCATGCCCCTCCTGAAACATGTCCTGCTCTGATGATGACCCCCCAAACTCCTCTGCTGATGCATGGATGGGACGCTTGACTGTCGCCACAGTCTTGCTGTCCAATCCCTCCTCCCCCAAAGTGCCCATCAGCATCTCCTCCTCCAAATCGCCAACAACAGCATTCAATTGACTCATCATGCCTGGGGTCAAAAGAGTGCTGAATGAGAGGTCGGCGACTGACGGTGAACTGGCCTCCTCCCCAGACCCTGCTGGGCGGCTGCTGCGAACAGGGGTGGTGGTGGTGGTGGTGGTGAGGGTGGAGGCCTCGGATGCAGAGCTGATGGCGGGCTGCTCATCCTCCGTCATGAGTTGCACCACAGTGTCTGCATCCTTTTCCTCAATGGGACGTTTCCGACCCGGCTGGAGGAAAATGGGAGCAGGTGCTACACGCTGCTGCTGCTGTGTCTCTGCAGCGTGAGTTGCAGATGCTCCTCCTGGGCGGCGCCCAAGGCGTCCACGGCCAGTGGCTATGGGAGGAATGTTAGCCACTGACGCTGCTGCTGCTGCTGCGGAACTGTGCATGGTGGCGCGCCCGCGGCCGCGGCTTGCCACAATGCTGCTCCCTCTCTTCCTGATTCCCTTGCTGCCCTTCCCCTTGCCCAAACCGCGCTGGCTGCCACTTCCAGACATCTTCAATGTTTTGGGCGTATAGACAAAAGTTTTGTAAAAGGGCGGGTGAAAAGTGGGGTACTTTAATGGAGTGGGTTGGTTGGTGAGGTGACTGAGTGAGTGTCCCCTAGTACAGTAAGTAAGTATTAACAGTCAGGAAGTACAACTAGCAGTTACAATAATCAGTAGTAGTAATCACAAGTAAATTTAGTGTGTGTACACTCAGACAGTGAGTGCACGCACGCAGGAGCTAGTAGCCTATGGACACAGTGACTGAGTGTCCTAGACTCCTAGTACGGTAAGAGTAAGTAAGTAGTAACAGTAAGTAGAACTAACTAATAACAATAATCAATCAGCGATCAGAAGGAAATGGAGTGTGGGTGGTGTGTGTGTACACTCAGACAGTGAGTGCACGCACGCAGGAGCTAGTAGCCTATGGACACAGTGACTGAGTGTCCTAGACTCCTAGTACAGTAAGAGTAAGTAAGTAGTAACAGTAAGTAGAACTAACTAATAACAATAATCAATCAGCGATCAGAAGGAAATGGAGTGTGGGTGGTGTGTGTACACTCAGACAGTGAGTGCACGCACGCAGGAGCTAGTAGCCTATGGACACAGTGACTGGGTGTCCTAGACTCCTAGTACAGTAAGAGTAAGTAAGTAGTAACAGTAAGTAGTAGAACTAACTAATAACAATAATCAATCAGCGATCAGAAGGAAATGGAGTGTGGGTGGTGTGTGTACACTCAGACAGTGAGTGCACGCACGCAGGAGCTAGTAGCCTATGGACACAGTGACTGGGTGTCCTAGACTCCTAGTACAGTAAGAGTAAGTAAGTAGTAACAGTAAGTAGTAGAACTAACTAATAACAATAATCAATCAGCGATCAGAAGGAAATGGAGTGTGGGTGGTGTGTGTACACTCAGACAGTGAGTGCACGCACGCAGGAGCTAGTAGCCTATGGACACAGTGACTGAGTGTCCTAGACTCCTAGTACAGTAAGAGTAAGTAAGTAGTAACAGTAAGTAGAACTAACTAATAACAATAATCAATCAGCGATCAGAAGGAAATGGAGTGTGGGTGGTGTGTGTACACTCAGACAGTGAGTGCACGCACGCAGGAGCTAGTAGCCTATGGACACAGTGACTGGGTGTCCTAGACTCCTAGTACAGTAAGAGTAAGTAAGTAGTAACAGTAAGTAGTAGAACTAACTAATAACAATAATCAATCAGCGATCAGAAGGAAATGGAGTGTGGGTGGTGTGTGTACACTCAGACAGTGAGTGCACGCACGCAGGAGCTAGTAGCCTATGGACACAGTGACTGAGTGTCCTAGACTCCTAGTACAGTAAGTAGTAACAGTAAGTAGTAGAACTAACTAATAACAATAATCAATCAGCGATCAGAAGGAAATGGAGTGTGGGTGGTGTGTGTACACTCAGACAGTGAGTGCACGCACGCAGGAGCTAGTAGCCTATGGACACAGTGACTGAGTGTCCTAGACTCCTAGTACAGTAAGAGTAAGTAGTAACAGTAAGTAGAACTAACTAATAACAATAATCAATCAGCGATCAGAAGGAAATGGAGTGTGGGTGGTGTGTGTACACTCAGACAGTGAGTGCACGCACGCAGGAGCTAGTAGCCTATGGACACAGTGACTGGGTGTCCTAGACTCCTAGTACAGTAAGAGTAAGTAAGTAGTAACAGTAAGTAGTAGAACTAACTAATAACAATAATCAATCAGCGATCAGAAGGAAATGGAGTGTGGGTGGTGTGTGTACACTCAGACAGTGAGTGCACGCACGCAGGAGCTAGTAGCCTATGGACACAGTGACTGAGTGTCCTAGACTCCTAGTACAGTAAGTAGTAACAGTAAGTAGTAGAACTAACTAATAACAATAATCAATCAGCGATCAGAAGGAAATGGAGTGTGGGTGGTGTGTGTACACTCAGACAGTGAGTGCACGCACGCAGGAGCTAGTAGCCTATGGACACAGTGACTGAGTGTCCTAGACTCCTAGTACAGTAAGAGTAAGTAAGTAGTAACAGTAAGTAGAACTAACTAATAACAATAATCAATCAGCGATCAGAAGGAAATGGAGTGTGGGTGTGTGTACACTCAGACAGTGAGTGCACGCACGCAGGAGCTAGTAGCCTATGAACACAGTGACTGAGTGTCCTAGACTCCTAGTACAGTAAGAGTAAGTAGTAACAGTAAGTAGAACTAACTAATTACAATAATCAATCAGCGATCAGAAGGAAATAGAGTGTGTGTTGTGTGTGTACACTCAGACAGTGAGTGCGCACACGCAGGAGCTAGTAGCCTATATGAACAGTGACAGTGAGTGTCCCTACGGGTACAGTAAGAGTAAGTAGTAAGTAAGTACAACTAACAATAATCAATCAGTAATCAGAAGGAAATAGAGTGTGTGTACACACAGACAGTGAGTGAGTGCACACACGCAGGAGCTAGCTAGTAGCCTATAAACAGTGACAGTCAGTGAGTGTCCTACTCCTAGTACAGTATAACTACAATACTATTAGTAAAGGACAGCAGAAATACTGGTATAGATGATGAGAGAAATAAACAGAGGACAGCTGCCCACAGAGGCAAGGCCCCCCTGAGGCCTAAACCTGTAAGCTTGCAGCAGCTGCCTGTCTCTAATGTAACACACAAGCTACTAACTAAAATACAATGTCTATCTAAATAACAACAATACAGGTGTATATGGCAGGTGTAGGTGAGCAAAAACGCTAGGTAAATGAACACAATAGAGCACTTGCTAAGCCAAAGCACAAAGGAGCAGATCTCTCTCTGTACAAGTCTCAGGCAAGCATGGAAAACCCGAACATGGCGGCCGCTATTTATAGGGTAGGGGCTGGCCAGGGTCCCCCTCTGTGATTGGCTGCCGTCAGAGGGCCTGGGAGCCCTCTGATTGGCTCTAAGCACATCAATCTGGGCTATGACGCTATTCGAGCTCGGTACCGAGCTCGAATAGCGCCGGTTTGCTCGAATAGCTCGAATAGTGAATGGGCTATTCGAGTGTTCTCGAATAGCCCATTCGAATAGCTACAGCTATTCGGAGCTCGAATACCGAGCTCGAATAGCTGAAAAAGAGCTCGAATATTCGAGCTACTCGAATATTCGAGCTCTGCTGAGCACCACTATTCTTTAACATTAAGGATGATCTGGCACTTTTCAGAGCGTTATTCCCGAAGTCTGTTATTGTATTTTCTGAAATAGTACCTACTTGGAAGTGGTTGGCATCTCCTGACCTTTTACCTTATGAAAAGGTGAGGAGACGAACGAACCACAAACTTCAAAAGTCTCTTCCAAAAATTGGAGTTTTTACTTTTAGACACACTAATTTGGAAGGTGGTCCGCAAGGGCTTTACAGGCAGGATGGAATACATCTTAGCGACATTGGGCTCGATATCTTTAACTGGGACCTCCAATGTTGCATTGAGTTGGCTGTGGGGTTGGTGCCAGGCTAGGTGCCTGGCGGGTGGGGTCCTTTCGGTAAAACTTGAATATTACAAGTGGTCTGAACCGTAGTGGTGGATCACAGTGAACTGTTAGTATCTGTTATGTTTGTTGATAACAGTTTTATATTTATATTTATATTTTAATAAAGTTATTTGGACCTCTTTTGAGTTTATGATAACCAATAAAGAAGGCCACGGCCAATTTTATGCCAACTTGGAGGTCGTGTGGGTGTTTATGTTATTTAAGTAAGTTAAGTTTATGTATATGATATTATATATTGTCTACATTCCCATGAAAAGGGCCAATTAACCTAATAAAATAAGGCCCTACATGGGACTGTGGCAATTAGAAGGGTTTTATATTACAGGTGGTATCCCTGTCAGAGACCTAACATGGAGGTGAAGCTGTGAGGTAGATATGCTGCTGATTGGTCGGGCCTCTGGGTACAGGTTGTGAGGTAAAGAAATGTAGCTCATGTACTGATTGGTCGGCAGGTGAGCAGAAAGTAGTCTGCCAGGTGTTGCTGGGGCTTATACAATGTTGCAGCAACCAATCAGGTCAAGGTACAGAGTATAAATTGAGGGTCCGTCTCAGCGCAATCTGCCTTTAGTCCAGAGCGGTCTGGGGAGCTCCCCACCCACCCTTCCCTTATTCGAAGCACTTCTCGTCGTGGTCAAACTTTATTGGTTCCTCAAGTCACATCGCAAGTGTGGACGAGCTTAGTGAAGGGGTCCTTTCGGTAAAACTTGAATATTACAAGTGGTCTGAACCGTAGTGGTGGATCACAGTGAACTGTTAGTATCTGTTATGTTTGTTGATAACAGTTTTATATTTATATTTATATTTTAATAAAGTTATTTGGACCTCTTTTGAGTTTATGATAACCAATAAAGAAGGCCACGGCCAATTTTATGCCAACTTGGAGGTCGTGTGGGTGTTTATGTTATTTAAGTAAGTTAAGTTTATGTATATGATATTATATATTGTCTACATTCCCATGACAATTATAGATGGGTCATTTCCTTGTCAGAGAGCAAATTAGCGAAATCAGAAGGGGATCAAATACTTATGTACCTCACTGTATATCTATCTATCAATCATTCTTTACATATACATATTTAAGCGTTGGACTAACTAAACAAGGTACATTAGAAGTACTGTGATGTGATTGGAGTCCTTTCACTGATTTGGTAGAAATCTCTTGAATTGTAAAGCTGGTTTGTACATTTATTCTTTTCCAGCATGATTTGGAAATGTTTACTGATAAAAGTTCTGTTTTTTTTTTGTGCTCTCAGAAATGGGGGAAGCCAAGTTACTTTGCTGGCTGCACTGAGGCCTCGATCACCGGGAGGATACGATACACCTGCAAATGGGAATTATTCAGGAAATAAACAATTATGATGCAGCGTTACTAGTCCTCTGTCACCTCTGCCCCAGCGTGTGCTGCTGCACCATGAGGCTGACAGCCTGCTATATATATGTGTGAGCTGTCTATCCTCAGATCACTGACTGCATCTCCTGCTGCTGAGTCCTTCCTCTGCTTTGTGTAAGAGATGCTCTATCCTCCTCTCCTCCATTACCGGGCCAGCTGTGCTGGGGAGGACAACGAACATCAGGAATGACTCTCTCGGAGCACCCAGAGAGCTCATGGAGACCCAAAACCACTAGGAACGTACAGGGGGCTAAAAGAGACAGAAAAGCCCTCCTACTAAAAAGCAACTCTGAATATAATTTCCCTTCTTAAAATCGGGAGATAGTTGCAAAAATTCTACTTGAAGTGGCCAGCTGTGGTTTCCCATGTATACATGTGGGGTTGATGTGGCTTCTGTAACATGTATAAGCTATAGGGTAGCTATACACCAGCGGTTCTGGATGTAAGCCTGGCTTCACGGGCATAGAGATAATTTGCATATTCAGCAGTGATGCATCATGGGAAACTCACTTGCGTACCTAATGCTGAATTATCGCACATATCTTCTGTTCTAAAGCCTCATTCACACGCTCAACAAAAGTCTACTAAAGGCACAATTATCAAACAACTTTTGTTGTTGAAACAAGTTGAAACAACCAAAAAAAGTTGTTTGCTGTTGTTCAAACAACTGATAAGATGCAGCTCAAGTCAATCCAGTGGCGTAGCTAAGGAGCTGTGGCCCCCGATGCAAGTTTTACATGGGGCCCCCCAAGCACTCTATACATAACAATTGATACGGCGCACCAAAACCTGCCAATGGCAGCTACAGTGTCAGAGGTGCAAGAAGGGGATGGGGAACAGTTTGTTATTGATTACCACTATTTATAACATCTATAGAAGTGATTATTATGAGCACAGGACCAATAGAGAGCTAATACTGTAGTTGAGTGAGGGCCCTTCGGGGCCCTTCTGACCCAAGGGCCCCGATGCAGTCGCAACCTCTGAACCCCTATTGCTACGCCTCTGAGTCAATCCAACAGTTGGATTGATTTGAGCTGTGACTTATCAGTTGTTTGAACAATAACAAACAACTTTTTTTGGTTGTTTCAACCAAGGGAACGTTGAAGGATCTTAAAGGTTGGAGAGTGACAGATGTGCTGTGGAAGGGTATTCCAGAGGAGGGGTGAAGCATGTGTGAAATCTTGTACAAGTAAATGTGAAGAGGTGATTCTAGAGGAGGACAAAATAATCTCATGTGCAGATCAGAGATTGCGGTTGGGTTGGTATCTGGAAATTAGTGAGGTGATGTGCAGGGGAGAGAGATTGTGGAAAGCTTTGTAGGTTAGGATAAAGAGTTTGAACTGGATCCTCTGGTTAATTGGCAGCCAGTGAAGAGCTTGGCAGAGAGGAGGAGCAGAGGAAGAGTGAGAAGAGAGATGAATGAGACGAGCAGCTGAGTTCAGTACATATTGGAGGGGTGCCAGTCTGTTAGTTGGTAGTCCACAAAGTAGTGTGTTACAATAGTCCAGACGAGATAATAATAAGAGCATGTACTAACATATTAGTTGTGTCCTGAGTGAGAAAAGGTCATATGTGAGGTATGTTTTTGAGTTGGAGATGACAGTAGCTAGTTAGGGAGTGAAAATACACAACTTTATGTAAGACTGTTGAATCGTAGAGATCTCAGTATTCTAATATATATGAACATTATGGTGATCCTTGAAAAGATGTACTGTACTGACTGTAACATAATGAATCAAATTGCTTATTTTTTTGCAATACCCATTTATAAATGATTTAGTCAGTGTCTGCCCCTTGTAAAATCTTTCCTCTCACTGATTTACATTCTGGAATGTATCACAGGTGGTGACATCTTAACTGGTGGTAGGTGCAGCACTGCAGAATGTTTTGTTATGTGTGTTCCAAAGTTAGCAGAAACAACACTTAGGGCTTGATTCACAAAGCAGTGCTAACCTACTTAGCACGTCTAAAGTCTTTAGATGCGCTAACCAGGGTGCTAAGTAGGTTAGCACCGGATTTCTCAATCAGATCGCAAAGTTTTACGCGCGCAAAGTCTTATGCGCGCTAAGTCCCATAGGCTTTAACGGGCACTTCGCGTGGAGCGCCCTGCGCTCTGTGCAGTACGCGCGTAAAGTTTTATGCGCGAAAAGCTTGTTTAGACGTGCTAAGGGGGTTTTCACAGGCGTGCTAACAGTTAGCACCGCTTTGTGAATCAAGCCCTTAGTCTCCCAGAGTGCACTTGGAGTAGAATGCCAATACTAAGCATCACTGGGAGAGCAGGGCTACATACATATACAGCAATATATACTGTAGATGTAGGAAGTGTTTCTGGTGCTGAAACCAGGATGAATAATGTAAACTTGAATATCCTGAATAATGTAGTGCATTTATACAGTATGTCAAAAGAAATGAGAACTGCTACTATCTGTATTATTATTACTTATACTGTATTCTTTTTTCAGGCTTTTATATGGTATTCATAGGTGACTGGAGTGGATACAGAGCTTAGAGCGTAAACCTATCCATGCTATGTCCAATTCCACCCATTTCCACCCCGACTATTTCCTCCTGATGGGTATTCCTGGTCTGGAGGACTCACATCTCCTGATCTCCATCCCCTTCTCCATCATGTATTTCCTGTCTCTCCTGGGGAACTCCATCATGGTCCTGGTCATCTCCACCCATGAGAGTCTCCACCAGCCCATGTACATCTTCCTTATGATGTTGGCTCTTACTGACGTCTTCCTGAGCTCCACCACCGTCCCGAAGACCCTCAGTATATTCTGGTTTGGCTCTCATGAAATCTCTTTCACTGGATGCCTCACTCAAGTCTTCTTTATCCACTTCAACTTTGCAACAGAGTCGGGTATCTTGCTGGCTATGGCTTATGGCCGATACTACGCAATATGTCACCCACTAACCTACTCCTCAAGCATCACTGGATCCTTTATACGTAAAGTGGCCATCATGGTGCTCATCAGAAGCTTGTGTACCATAACACCATTTGTTTTCCTTCTGAAAAGATTGCCATTCCAAAAAAGCATCGCAATAGGACACACCTACTGTGAACACATGTCGGTGGCCAGGATGGCAACAGCTAATATAATGGTGAACGTGGTGTACGGGATGGTCATCGCCTCTTCTTTATCCGGTGTAGACATGATCCTCATCGTCGTGTCTTATACTATTATCGTCTCGGCTGTTCTCAGGCTCCCTTCCTCGGAGGCCCGATACAAAGCCTTCAATACGTGCGTGTCCCACATCTGTGTCATCACTCTCTTCTACATACCGGCATTTTTTAGCTTTATAGCTCACAGGGTTGGCCACAAGTACATTTCCCTGCAGTTCCACATTATCTTTGCCAACCTCTACGTCCTGGTACCACCAATGATGAACCCGATTATCTACGGCGTCAGAACAAAGGAGATCCGGCAACGTGCCATGCCCATGCTTGGCAGACTGGTAACTGGTGGTTTTCAAAATTCTTAGTTTGGCACATTATTATTATTATTATTATTTCAGTTGTAATTTTTTCCCAAGGGTGGGTTATAGAGATCAAGGGTGCTCGGATACCCCTTTTCAAAATCCGAATTGATCTGGATCCGGATACCCAAATATCCGGATCCGAATCGGATATCCGAATCCGAACTTTTTGTTATTCAAGTAAGTTCGGATATCCGAACCCAATATCCGTCCGGATTCGGATATCCGGATAGAAAACCGGAAGTGACCTGAAAATGGCTTAAATGTTTCCAAAAGTCTCTTCAAATGGTCAAAATCCCTTTCGGAGGTCTCTCTCTCTCTCTCTCTCTCTCTCTCTCTAAGCCTGACTGCCTTCGAAATGGATTTTTGCCATTGAAAGTGATTTTGGCTTCTGTTCGGATATCTGAACTAACTATCCGCCCAGATTTCGGATTTCAGATGGAAAATCAGAGTTTGTCAGATAGTGCTATTCGGATTTTAAAAAATATCCAAATTGCTGTTCAAAGTTCGGATAGTGGAAAAAGTTTGGATTATCTGGGTAGTTCGGATATCCAGAATTCGGATGAGCACCACTGATAGAGATGGCTACTCACTACCTCTAAGTGGCACCACACGATAACAAAGATGAAAGTGCATACATTTTACAACTTCTAAAAACTCTAATCTCTCGAGTCCCTGACTACTTTATTTACCCGTGTTTGGATCGGATGTGTTACTGGATGATCTGTTCCTATCAAAATGAAAGGGGTTGAATACATTGAGGATGATTTTGCTGGGCAAGTGATATAAAACAAAATTAAATAAATAAATAAATAAAAAAATTAAAAATATCTAAGTATAGATATACTTTATACTCAACTCTCCATTGGTTTCTTCTGGGCCAATCATGCTTGTCATTGCAGAAAACACAAATGTTTTTTACACGCACACATTTTTGGATACTATGCAAGTTTATCTACATTTAAATGTATTTTTCACCTAAGCTAGTGATTGTCATTAGGAAAAGGCACAGTGTGTGAAATAATGCTGCTCTGCTGTGATATATCTTTCTGCATGTGAAAGACAGTTTGAACGCAGCAGGGACAGCCATACTATCCCAAGAAAAAAACACATATATAAGTAAATTAATACTTGTCCTATTCACATAACATATGTATTGTACTGTCCCCGTTTTGATTTCAGTGAAATGTTATTGTAAATAAAGAGAAAACTCTTTTAGGCATTTTCCATCTTTACTGTCTCTAGCTGAAGCCAATCCTGATGATATTTCCTCCCTTATTCTTTTTTTCTCATTGAAACTGCACTGTCATAGCTAGCTTGCTTTGTAAAAACATGTGAGCACAGCATAGATCAGATTTCAGCAGCTTACTGAACTGGCCTCAGTCAATCAGTGAGGAGCAGAAATGTGGGACGGGTGATGGCAAGCTTCCTTCTCCCCGGCAATGTACCAAATAGAGCCAGGCTGACTGAGATAGGATTTATTACAGCAGAAACATGTATGATTATATTGGAGTGCTTGCCATGCAGGGTAAGTTTGTAGCAGGAAAAAGGGTGCCGGCTGCTGAGGGTGGGCGAAAAGAATTTAATGCAATTATCGTTAATACAGTGAAAAAAGCAGAAAAAAGGGCGCCTCAATAAATATCGTTAAGAACATTAAAGTTTTTGAAGTATGTTATCGTTTTAGAAGCTTGCAACATTATAGGTTTTGTCATATTATTTCGTTCGTATGTACAGATTTTACGTTATCAAAGATATTATTGTTTCTATGTGTAAAAGGGTGTTTCTGCAGTGGGAGTGGTTAGGTTTAGGCACCACCCAGGCAGCCGTTAGTTTTAGGCAACATGTGGGGGGTTAGGGTTAGGCACCATTAGGGGGGTGGTTAGGGTTAGGCACCACCGGGGGAGTGGTTAGGGTTAAGCGCCACCAGGGGAGTGGTTAGTTTTAGGCACCACCAAGGGAGGGTTCTACGTGAGAGTAGGGTTGGGTTAAGCTGTATTGTTGAATTGAAGCACTCACAATTCTCCTCCCCTTCCTCCTCTGGCATGTTCACTACCTCACCACCTTGCATGACAAGCTTCATGTACCCTGGTGTGAGGTCAGCCTGACTCTGTGTATGGTGGTGAGAGAGGCAGGGGAAGGGGAGGAGCACTCACAGTCCTCCCCTTCCTCCTCCGGCATGTTCGCTCCCTCACCACCATGCATGACAAGCTTCATGTACCCTGGTGTGAGGTCAGCCTGACTCTGTGTATGGTGGTGAGAGAGGCGGGGAAGGGGAGGAGCACTCACAATCCTCCTCCCCTTCCTCCACCGGCATGTTCGCTCCCTCACCACCATGCATGACAAGCTTCATGTACCCTGGTGTGAGGTCAGCCTGACTCTGTGTATGGTGGTGAGAGAGGCAGGGGAAGGGGAGGAGCACTCACAATCCTCCTCCCCTTCCTCCTCCGGCATGTTTACTACCTCACCACTATGCATGACAAGCTTCATGTACCCTGGTGTGAGGTCAGCCTGACTCTGTGTATGGTGGTGAGTGAGGCAGGGGAAGGGGAGAAGCACTCACAATCCTCCTCCCCTTCCTCCACGGGCATGTTTACTACCTCACCACTATGCATGACAAGCTTCATGTACCCTGGTGTGAGGTCAGCCTGACTCTGTGTATGGTGGTGAGTGAGGCAGGGGAAGGGGAGAAGCACTCACAATCCTCCTCCCCTTCCTCCACCGGCATGTTCGCTCCCTCACCGCCATGCATGACAAGCTTCATGTACCCTGGTGAGAGGTCAGCCTGACACTGTGTATGGTGGTGATAGAGGCAGGGGAAGGGGAGGAGCACTCACAATCCTCCTCCCCTTCCTCCACCCGCATGTTTACTACCTCACCACCTTGCATGACAAGCTTCATGTCTCTTAAAATTTTAAAAGTGGATTCTTAAAAGGTTTTTTCTTCTAATTCCCATTTCCATTCAAGTATAAACTGGGAGTTTTGGGCATAAACCTCTTTAATGTTAACAAAAGCAGCAGAAGGGAGGGATTGTTTACACAACGTAGACAAGCTATTGAGGTGAGTGAGGTGGGTGGGGAGGGGCTCACTTAAAGGGACACTGTAGAGGGGTCAGGGGAAAATGAGTTGAAGTTACCCGGGGCTTCTAATGGTCCCCCACAGACATCCTTTGCCCGCACAGCCACTCCCCAATGCTCCGGCCCCGCCTCTGGTTAACTTCTGGAATTTCAGACTTTAAAGTCTGAAAACCACTGCGCCTGCATTGCCGTGTCCTCACTCCCGTTGATGCCACCAGGAGCGTACTGCGCAGGCCCAGTATGGTCTGTGCCTGCGCCGTGTGCTCCTGGTGACATGAGGGGAAGCAAGGACACAGCAACACAGGCGCAGTGGTTTTCAGACTTTAAAGACTGAAATTCCAGAAGTGAACCGGAGGCGGGGCCGGAGCATTGGGGAGTGGCTATGTGGGCACAGGATGTCTGTGGGGGACCATTAGAAGCCCCGGGTAACTTCAACTCATTTTCCCCCGACCCTCCTACAGTATCACTTTAAAGGGATACTGTAGGGGGGTCGGGGGAAAATGAGCTGAACTTACCCGGGGCTTCTAATGGTCCCCCGCAGACATCCTGTGCCCGTGCAGCCGCTCACCGATGCTCCGGCCCCGCCTCCAGTTCACTTCTGGAATTTCTGACTTTAAAGTCAGAAAACCACTGCGCCCGCGTTGCCGTGTCCTCGATCCCGCTGATGTCATCAAGAGCGCACAGCGCAGGCCCAGTATGGTCTGTGTCTGCGCAGTACACTCCTGGTGACATCAGCGGGAGCGAGGACAAGGCAACGCAGGCGCAGTGGTTTTCTGACTTTAAAGTCAGAAATTCCAGAAGTGAACCGGAGGCGGGGCCGGAGCATTGGGGAGTGGCTGCGCCAACACAGAATGTCTGCGGGGGACCATTAGAAGCCCCGGGTAAGTTCAGCTCATTTTCCCCCGACCCCCCTACAGTATCCCTTTAAGTTTGCAGAAAAATGGCAGTTTTTCTGTGGATGAATTAGCAATGTTAAGTGAGGGCAACTGACTGTCGTCAATGTGGATTGGAGAATACTGCGCGACGTGTGACAAAAAACAGCTGTTGATGTTGATATAATTTTCACGCTGCAGGAAAGCACACTTTGCCTTCCGTTCCATGTGATTGCTGGTAGGAAAGCATTATACGCGTTTTCACATTGCAAAATACGCACGTGATTCTTGGCAAGTGTGAACCCTGCCTTGGACTTCGTCAAGTCTCTCTCTGAACAAATTAATTGTTGATAGACAGGGAAACAAATGCCAGGTAAAAGCACTGCGGGATATGTTGGCGCTATATAAATAAAAAATAAATAAAAAATAATAATAATAATAATAATAGTTATCTAGGTGTTCTATCCCTTTTTTCCCCTAAGTTTTCTCCTAAGTGATATTTTCACACCAGGGGCCATATGCAATTCATTTTACCTCCTGATTTTCTCCTAGGAGATCATTTTTCATCTTTGATTTAGAATCAGTTTTCAGCACTTTGCAATGGAAAAAGTACTAAATAGTAGGTGAAGAAATACTATCAACATTTTTTTGAGTATTTTTTTTTTGCTTGTGCTGTAAATATATATTAATTATATAAGATAAAAGATTATCTCCTAGGAGAAAACCTAAGAGAAAAAGTTAATTGAATAAGAGCCTTTATCTACTTTTTACCTCATCTATAAAACCTGTTAGAGTTTACCTGAGAAGAATAAAAAAAAAAAAAGTTTTATACATACCTGGGTCTTCCACCAGCCCTCTTCAGGCTGATCGCCCCGCCCGCCACCGTCCTCCACCGCCTGGATATTCCACTATGCGGCCTAGTAACTTTGCAAGTCTGTGAATGCCTCATTGTGCTTCCATTGCCAGGAGAGTTCTGCGCCTGTGGAGAGCACGACGGGGAGCACGACGGGGGGAGCGCAGGCAGCCGGACTGCACCTGTGCCAACCGGGGCCAACTTGCAAAGTTAACAGGCCACCTAGCAGAGGATTCAGGCAGCAAAGAAGGATGGTGAGGGAGTGATCAGCCTGAAAGGAGCTGGAGGAAGCTTCAGGTATGTGTAAAGGTGGCCATACACTGGTTGATTTGCCATCAGATTGACCAACAGATAGATCCCTCTCTGATCGAATCTGATCAGAGAGGGATCGTATGGCTGCCTTTACTGCAAGCAGATTGTGAATCGATTTCAGCATGAAACCAATCACAATCTGGGGAGCTGCCGCTCCCCCCCCCCCCCCCCCCCGCATACATTACCTGCTCCGGCCGGCGCGACTCCCCTAGTCTCCGCTGTCTTCTTCTCCGCGCTGGTCTCTGGGTCCGGCTGGCTTCACTGAACTTCCTGCCGGGGGAAGTTTAAACAGTAGAGGGCGCTCTACTGTTTAAACTTACTGCTGGGACAGGAAGTTCAGTGAAGCCAGCCAGACCGGAGACCAGCGCGGAGAAGAAGACAGCGGAGACCGGGGAGTTGCGCTGGCTGGAGCAGGTAATGTATTGCCACTAGCGTCGGTCGTCGGGCATTCGAACGCCGCTATAGACGCACTCCTGACCAGCCGGCGATCGAGCAAGATGGGTTGACGGGAATCGACGAGAACTATTGATTTCGGATGGAAATCGATCGTTCCGTCAGCGTTTGCGCAACTATTTCACAGCAGATTCAATCACATTGATCGAATCTGCTGTATATCGGCGCGAAAATCGTTAGGTGTATGAGCCCTTAAAACTTTTTTTTTTATTCGTCCCAGGTTCACTTTAAATGCAGAAAATACATTTTTCTTTTCATAATTTATCCTTTGTAACTTTCACATGACAAGTGAAACAGTTATAAAACACTTAGGGGTTAATTGGTTAGGTAGGAATTAATACTTGGGGGGAGGGGTGTAAACACTTTATAGTGACGTGGTCACTTTAAAACTTTTTTTTTTCTTATGTTTTCGTAAATGAGTGCTGTTATTAGCAGTAGACAGGAGCCAGTCATTGTGATAGGGACATAATTTAAACGGTTTAATAATCGGGACAACTGGGCAAATAAAATGTGTTGGTTCTATCCACAGGAGACTGTTTAATTTCAAAACTATAATGGCTGAAAACTGAGAAATAATGATTTTTTTTCATTTTTTTTGTATATTTGCCATTAAAAAGCATTTAGAACAAACAAAATTCTTAGCAAAATGTACTACCCACAGAAAGCCTAATTGGTGGTGAAAAAAAACGAGGTATAGATAATTTTCTTGTGATAAGTAGTAATAAAGTTATTAGGGAATAAAAGGGAGGAGCACTGACAGGTGAAAATTGCTCTGCTCCGTTAGGGTTAGAACCCTTGGGAGTGAACTGGTTAAAAAAAAAAAGTTATACTGACTTTGGTGGTCCTTTCAGTATAACTCATCCTCGGAGATCCTCCATGGGGCGACTTCTGGCGCTTAGCCCCGCCCCCTTGCAGCATAGTGCTGTGACACTTTTGTGGCACTCTGCATCTCTGATACAAAGTACTATGGCGCTCGGCTGCAAGGAGGCGGGGCTAACCACTGGAAGTCGTCACACGGAGGGTCTCTGAGGATGCGTTATGCTGAAAAGACCGCTAAAGTCAGTACCTTATATACTCGCATATAAGCCGACCCGCATATAAGCCGACCCCCAAACTTTTCCCTGAAAAACCAGGGAAAAATGATTGACCCCCATATAAGCCGGGGGTAGGAAATGCTGGATTGGTGCAGCCCCCCAGTGTGTCCCAGTATAGCTAGTATAGTGCCCAGTATAGGTAGGTATAGGGTTGAGCCGAAATTTTCGAAATTTTGCTTTACTATAATTACGCATGCGAAATTTGCTATTACGATGCGAAATTATGGTAGCGTAATTGCCATTAAAATCGTAATTGAAAATACCATAAGCGTAATTTTCAACGCGTAATTTCGCGTTTCGTTCATAACGTAATTTCGCGTTAAACCATAACGTAATTTCGCATTTCTTCATAATTTCACGACTTTCGTAATTACTTGTTAGCTATAAAAAATTACTTGTTCGCATTAGCCAATCAGAAGCGAATCAGCGGTAGTCAGACGAACGCTAACAAATTTTCACATATAAACGCTTTTTCGCGTTAAATAATGTAAAAACTAAGCATGCGCAGTTCAAGGGTGTATACTACGCTTACAAACGTTTGCATGCAAGGCAAACGTAATTTCGCGATACCCATCGTAACGCGAAAACGACGTGAAAATTAACGCTTACAGTAATATGAACTATCGCGAAATTACGTTATGTAACTACGGTTACAAACGGTTGCATGCAAGGCAAACGTAATTTCGCGATACCCACTGTAATGCGAAAATTACACGAAAATTACGCTTACGCGGAATTTCGCGAAATCGTTCTTCATTACGATTATGTACTTACGGCCATAATCGTAATTACACTAACTACGCGAAATTTCGCGAAATTGTAATTAAGTCATTACGCTCATCTCTAGGTAGGTAGTGTCCAGTATAGCTAGTATAGTGCCCAGTATAGCTAGTAAAGTGCCCAGTATAGCCAGTATAGTGCCCAGTATAGCCAGTATAGTGCCCAGTACAGCGCCCAGTATGGGTAGGTAGTGCCTCAGTTTAGCTAGTATAGTGCCCAGTTTAGCTAGTATAGTGCCCAGGTTAGCTAGTATAGTGCCCCAGTATGGCTAGTAAAGTGCCCAGTTTAGCCAGTATAGTGCCCAGTATAGCGCCCAGTATGGGTAGATAGTGCCTCAGTATAGCTAGTATAGTGCCCAGTTTAGCTAGTATAGTGCCCAGTTTAGCTAGTATAGTGCCCCAGTATGGCTAGTAAAGTGCCCAGTTTAGCCAGTATAGTGCCCAGTTTAGCCAGTATAGTGCCCAGCATAGGTAGGTAGCAGGTAATAGCAGCGGCGGCCGTGGGGGGAGCGGGGAACGGGGGGTTCCCCGCTCCCCCCACGGCCGCCACTGCTATTACCTGCTTAGGCAGCGGCCGCTTCCTAATCCGCGTTCCCCTTCTGAACTTTCAGAGTGTATCACAGCAGCGCGCCCGGCGCTGCTGCTGTGACGATGCAGAGTGCAGGAAAGAGCGCGGCTCCCTATAGCGGCGATCTGTATCGCCGTTACCAGGGGAACCACTCTTTCCTGCCCCCTGCATCGTCACAGCAGCAGCGCCGGGCGCGCTGCTGTGATACACTCTGAAAGTTCAGAAGGGGAACGCGGATTAGGAAGCGGCTGCTGCCTAAGCAGGTGTCACAGGAGCCCTGGTGGCTGACTGCAAATGGCCTTCCAAACGGTGCCAGCGCACGGATCGTGCGAACTCTGGTTGCAGTCAATGCGCAGGAACCATTGGGAATTAGCCCGAGACAAACCAGAAGGGAGCCTGTGAGATACGGGTAATTACAACTCACACACGATTCAGGGTATAACTGCCACCACCACGGGTAGGGGCCCGTGGACCCGACTGCCTGACTGATCCTGCGAATAAAAACGGTTAAAACACGCTGTATTCTGTCTAGCCAAAAACAACCAATAGTAGCGTCTCTTCAGAGACCCGGGATCTGTTCTGTGTGTGCTGAAAATAGGGTAGCTAGAACAACAACTGACGATAGCGTCGGTTTATTGAAAGCAATATAAATAATTAATATATACAGACAATTATTAAAATCAACAATTATTAAAACAGTAATAGCCAGTATAAAAAATAAAAGGGAGAAAATACTTAGGGTTTGTGGAAATATGTCCTTTTGTGGGAAAATCATCAAGTCCTTGGTTTCAATCAAAGTTCAGAGTTCTTTGTTCCAGGTTACAGAAGATGGCCAATCAAGATGGCCGCTAGCCATGTGCCCTTTGTTTCAGAGCTCAATTCAAAGTTCAGCAAGATGGCCGCCAGCCATGTGTCCTCTGGCTGGCAGCAAAATGTTCTCATATGGATGGAATGGGAGGACTGATGCCCGCCTGCTGGCCATGTGCTTTTGATGAAGCTGGTTTGGGGGTGTGGCAATGCCGGCCCCCTCTGAGTTACCAACAAATGACAGTTCATTCCCTCTGAGAGATTTC
This sequence comes from Hyperolius riggenbachi, assembly GCF_040937935.1. Taxonomy (NCBI): domain Eukaryota; kingdom Metazoa; phylum Chordata; class Amphibia; order Anura; family Hyperoliidae; genus Hyperolius; species Hyperolius riggenbachi. The sequence continues at coordinate 15,030,366 of NC_090647.1, read as the reverse complement.
AGGGCTAAACTTATGAAATGCTGTAACTCCTGAACCATACACGTTATATTTAGGGGGGTAACAGCTTCATACTTGTTGGAAAATACAGATTAATATGACATCAGACACAGCTAAGCCAGCGGGTCAGGCTCCTGAGAAGATTCATATCTCGATAACCGGACGGTCTATCCCAAGGAATTTCATATCAGCACGATGGCCAGATTTTACCGAACAAGACGATATGAATTTTATAGCTGTGCGACATACGGTTTTCGTATGCCGACAGGAAATCAGACCACCCATGCTTTTCTTATGGCCCGTGCTCGGTGCCGGATCGGCTGGCTTTCTATGGCCCCCCCTGTGGAGCCAGCTTCCTGGTCCTTTTCATGGGGACATCTGCTGTAGGGGGAATGAGCTGGGCCCTGCAGGGAGTCCAGCCACGTGCGACATTCCTGAGTGGTGAGGCATTCAGGAGGGTTGAGGGGACTGCTTTGGCTCACAGAGGAACAGATCTCTGGATTTAAAACAACACAAAAATGTCATTTTCGGATCGCTTGCACGACTGCTCAGATCCAACAGGGAGCGATCAGGAAAGCGACGGTGAATTCTCTAGATTCACCTGCGTTTCTCACGGCTATTCCGTGACAGCAGGTAATAGCAGCGGCGGACGCGGGGGGAGCGGGGAGGAGGGGGGAGCTGGGCGCGGACCACCCACCACTAGACCACCAGGGAAGACTCGCATACAAGCCGACCCCCCAACTTTTGACCCCCTTTTTGGGGGTCAAAAATTCGGCTTGTATGCGAGTATATACGGCATACACACCAAGTGCATTTTACACTTTATGGTCTCTTTAATTATCAAAGAATGCCAAGCGTCTCTGGAACTCATCTTTTCTCATGTTCTTGACAGCTAGGAAGTGATTTCCCAACCTGGGCTTTAGGACTCCCACCATGCTATGGTTCAATGTGGAAGAGATAGGTTTTCTGTTGTTGTTCTTGTTTTTTACATATAACACAATTAGAGCATCTTTTCTTTTACCCAGGAGGGATGAACCCATCATGTTCCTCCAGGTATAGCAGGTCAGATCATTAGGGGTTATAGCAGTGATTGGCTGCAGGGACGTCCCCCGAGGACCTGCTCATTGCTGGAGGATTACTGCCGGGCTGTGTATAAATACCTCCACCACAGACAGGTCCAGCGAGAGCTCCAACAAAACAGAAACCTGCAGCCTCTCTGGTGAGTTCAGCTGTCCTTATTCCTGCTGAGGAAGAAGCCTCCGGAACATAGACCAAGATGTGGAGAAACTTATGCCTGATAGTTCTCTAAGCTTACTTCACTTCATCAAACACATTCAGTTACTTTTATACCCTTTCCAGAAACAAGATCTGACATCAAAACATAACTTTAAAACCCAATTTCAGGAATGTATTTATTTATTTTAATTTTGGTTTTGGGTGATGTGGGTACAGAATGTCTAGGATTTTTATGGCTGTTTTGTGTCCCCATCTCTCAGAATTTCCATTATTTTCTGTCTAGACAGAAAGTGAGAAAATCTCTACAAGATTGACAGGGACATAAAAAAAAAAAGGAAAAAAAATTAAACTTTTGTAGAAAGAAAAAGAGTTTTAGGCTAGTTACACACCAGGACGTTGCGTTTAGGGGACGTTATAGGGCACATAACGTGCCCCTAACGCAACGCCTGGTGCTCTCTGATGTGGACGTCAGACTGAGCCGCGTTGTGCAGCTCACTCTGGCGTCTGTGATGCCGTGATGCGCACTCTTGGACGCATGCGGCATCACGCGGTCCCGCCCGGCCAATCGCTGCACAGAGCGGCCGCTCCAGGAAGTAAACACTGCACGTCACTGAGTGCAGTGAATATTAATTAGACATGTGCCCGGCCGCTCTCCCCTCCTCCCCAACATGACTGAGCATGTGCAAACAGTCTAACGCGGCTTAGCCGCGTAGAACGCACAGCATGCAGCACTTTGCTGCGTTACAATGTAACACAATGTGGGCAGTGTGAACAGCCCACTTGTGTTACATTGCTGTGCGTTGGGGGAGCGTTACAGGCTGCACTAACATGCGCCTGTAACGTCCCTGTGTGCAAGAAGCCTTAGAGTTCCTGTTTTTTTCTTGCTCTCCTTGACTCCATGTACCTGGGACCACCTTTTTTATATGAAACTTACAAACCTTCATTGAGGTCCAGGGTAGTCCAGGCATAGCGTCCAGGAATCCAATATAGATAAAACAAGCAAACAAATGGCAGATCTAAGTATAAACTGTTTATTTGTAAGACATAGCTTAAGCCATAAATAGGATGAGGAAACAGCCAATAAAATTTACATACGGGGCCCAAGACCTGGGGACCCTGACAAAACTGTGTGCGTGTATGCTGGTCCACAACCAGTAAGACATAAAAGGTGCCGTCTGTCTCCTTCCCGACCGGTTTCACCAACATCTAGTTGGTTACCTCAAAAGGAAAGGGTGTGTCTCAACCCAATTAGAATTTGGTGAGGGAGGGATCTGTGAGCCCAACCTTATTTGAGTCCACCCCCTCCTTATTCAGCAGTTTATAAATTTGGTGCCAGCCACCTGCATTCTTTGGGCTCGATTCACAAAGCGGTGCTAACCCAGTTAGCATGCCTAAAAGACTTTAGGCATGATAACCATTGCACCATGCTGGTGAAAAGCCAGTTTAGGCATGATAAGTTCAGGTGTGATAAGTTTAGGTGTGATAAGTTTAGGCATGCTAAGTTTAGATAAGTGTAGATAGCATGCAAAGTCCCGCACGCAAAGCAGCGCCATTAAACTCTATGCGGAGTGCACCAGACTTTGCTAGCGCAAAACTTTTGATCAGCTGTGCACTGCGGTGCTAACGCAGTTGGTGCTTAAACTTATCATGCCTAAACTTATCACACCTAAACTTATCATGCCTAAACTTATCACACCTAAACTTATCACACCTAAACTTATCATGCCTAAACTGAGTTTAGGCATGATAAAGGGCTTTTCACCAGGGTGCTAACTGTTAGCACCGCTTTGTGAATCAGGCCCTTAATCCCCTGATGATGCAAGATTGCTAAACCGGTCGGGAAGGAGACATGCGCCACCTTTTATTGTATTACTGGTTGTGGACCAGCATACAAGCGCAAAGTAGTGTTGGGGTTCCCAGGTCCTGGGCCCCTCATGTAAATTTTATTGGCTTTTACTTCCTCACCCCATACCACAAAGCA